>NC_057807.1:437100911-437163049 GCF_018294505.1 Triticum aestivum | reverse complement strand
TCTGTTGTTTTTGCTTCCTTCCCTGAAGACATCTTGGTTCCCAGGGATGTGGTGTTCTCTGACTATGCTGCCTGGGGGGGGGGGGGTGCTAAAGTCTCTTGGACTGCACCCTGCTATATCCTTGGAGCCAATTTTGCTGAGCAAATGCCACAAGATGAAGATCCCATGCCAATCGACGGGAATCCTCACCCTCTGCCCGGTCACTTGATCCATGAAGACAATATGTTTGCTCTTGCACAATACCCTGCTCTCAGGTGGAATGATGTGCCTCCGCCTCCGCCTCCTATGGATGATTTCAATCAGGGTGGTGGCTGGGGATGGGATGCCAATGTTCAAGTTGCTCAGGATGATCCGGTTGCTGAGGTGGTTCATGATCAAGAGTCTATGGTCATTAACCAGTAGGATTTTTCAGGCCCTGTTAACCAGTCGGACGGTCATAATCAGTTTGCCCCCCTGTGAATGATTAGTTAGGTGCTACTGCGATGGTGGACGATCTCCCTGCTGTGGTTGAAGAGGCTCAGTTGCCACCTGTGGTTTTGGATGACGGAGTTCCCGATGCTCTGCATGCTGCTGCACCTTTGGTGCCTGGTCTGGTTGTCGGTGATCCTCAAAATGATGTTCAGCCTCCTGTTGCTCTGTTGGAAAATGACTTTCAGAATGCTCAACCTGCTGATCCTAATGCTTGTGCCATAGTGCCATATCAGCAGCCTGTGTTGCCGCAGCAAGATCTTGTGCTTGGACGTCTGCATGTGGTTTATGGCCCTCCTCTGCCGCTTGAGATGGCCTGGAGAAGGACCTTTGATTCTATGTTGGGTCGTTGCTCTCCTCTGCATGTTCCAAAGCAGGTTTTTCAAGCTTCATTTTAGCCACTGGTTCTCTCTAAGAGATCGTGGTCTCTGGCTTTTGAGAAGGTTAATTGGGTTTCTGACTTCATTAATGATGATTCTGTCGGCATGGTTGCCCCTCTGTCCTGTGCCTCGCCTCCGAGGGGACCTGCTCGTGTCCTGTTCTCTGGAGGCCCTCATGAGTTGGAGCTTGACTCTGGTCTGCAGCCTGCTTCTGGCTCTGAAGCACGGTTTTCCTTTTCTGCTCCATCCACACAGTCGAAGAAAGTTTCTAAGCGTGGTCGTCCTCCTGTGGTGGACTCTGAACTGCGCCGCTGCACCCGTAGCTCTGCTAAGAGAGATGGCTTTAAGCCTGTGCTTCAAGCTTTGCCAATGACTGAGCCTAAAAAGAAGAAGCCTCGTTCCAAGCCCCTGCCGGATGATGATCATGCTCGCCGGGCAACTCCAGTGCTGCCTCCGACGCCTATCTGTCATATTCAGGAAATTGGAGCGGACCTGGGTATTTCTGCTGAGAAGCTCTCTATGGATGCGCTTATGGAGGATCCCTCCTCTGTTACGGACAAATCTTCCAATGTTTAGTCCGAGTGCTGTAAGCTGGGTGTGTTCGACCCATAATCGGACTAGTTACCATAGGTTTTATTTATGTCTTTTGTTTCGGGGATCTGTTGGCGATCGTTGCCGATGCACACTTCTTTTGTTGGGCTGTGTTGCATGTCTGAACTTCTTTAGGTGCTGCCCGCTATGCGGGTATGCTGTTAAACTTGTAATCGCTATGTTTTATGGACATTCGGTCTACTAGAAGTTGACGCATTTTGTGTTGGAATGTTCGGGGTCTGAATTTTGATGACCGTCAGCGTGTTGTTTGTAACAAGGTGGATGAAAGCCAGGCTTCTGTAGTATGTCTGCAGGAGACGAAAATGGAGTGTATTGACTCCACAACTGTCAGGAAATTTTTCCCTCGTCATTTTGATTCGTTTGTCTTCAGTCCTTCTGTTTTTGCCTCGGGGGGCATTGCTGTGTTATGGAACTCCTCTGTTCTCACAGGGAGCTTAATTGACGCTAAGCAGTTTGGCATTTTGATTCATTTTACCTCAAAGCACAACAATGAGACTTGGACATTGGTCAATGTTTATGGGCCTTGTCGTGGCCAAGCCAGGGATGATTTTGTGGACTGGCTCTATAACCTTTCCATCCCTGACTTTGGTAATTGGCTGGTTTTGGGAGATTTTAATTTTATTAGATCAACTAAAAACAAAAATCTTCGTGGAGGGGATGCTAATGATATTTTCATTTTTAATGAGATTATTGGGCACCTAGGTTTACCGGAGTTACCTATTAAGGGGAGATCCTTCACTTGGTCAAATATGCAGGATAATCCTCTCCTTGAGCAGCTCGACTGGTTTTTTACTTCTGCTAACTGGATCACTTGCTACCCTTCCACCCAGGTGTTGCCACTGGCAAGGACTACCTCGGATCATGTGCCTTGTGTGGTGGCTATTAACACTTCTATTCCTAAGAGCAACATCTTTCATTTTGAGAACTACTGGGTGGAGCTGCAGGGTTTTCTTGACTATGTGTCTACTTCCTGGTCTTCTTCTTCCAACAAAGCACACATCACAGCCAAAATTGCTGACAAGTTCAAATCTTTGAGGAGGGATCTCAAGAGTTGGCACATGAACGTCTCTAAAATGAAGTCCTTGATTGCTAAATGTAACAGGGTGGTACTCATTTTGGATTGCTTGGAGGAGTGGAGACCTCTTTACAAGCATGAGTTCAACTTTCGTAACCTGGTCAAGCTGCATTTGGAGCATCTGCTGCTCAGTTTCTGTATTGGAAGAAGAGGTGCACTATAAGATCCATTAAAGTGGGTGAGGAGAACACTAAATTTTTCATGCTCTGGCTTCTGAAAGATATAGGCATAATTCCATTGCTTCTTTGAGGCTGGAAGATGGTACAGTTGTATCTGATCATGAGCAAATGGCTACTACTCTCTGGCAATATTTCAAGAACAGGATGGGCACTAGTCATGGTATTGATATGTCTTTTGACCTTTCTTCAATCCTGGTTAGAGTGGAGGGTCTGGATTCCCTGACAAAATTGTTCTCAAAGGAGGAGATGGATAACACTGTCAAGAACATGCCTGTTGACAAGTCCCCTGGGCCAGATGGCTTTAATGGTCTGTTTTTCAAAAAGTGTTGGCACATAATCAGTAACGATTTCTATGACTTGGCTTCTGCTTTCCATGAGGGGACTGCTAATCTAGGGAGCATCAATTACTCTTATATCACTCTTGTCCCTAAGAAAAGATCTCCTGAGTCTGTCAATGATTTTAGACCTATCTCTCTCACTGGTATGGGTGTAAAATTTCTTTCAAAGATGGCTGCCAACAGATTGCAGTTGGATATTATGAGATGTCTGCATAAAAACCAATATGGCTTTATCAAATCCAGAACTATTCAGGACTGTGTTGCTTGGACTTTAGAGTATCTGCATCAATGTCACCAGTCAAAAAGGCCTATTATCATTCTGAAGCTGGATTTTGAGAAAGCTTTTGACTCAATTGAGCATGAGGCTATTTTTCAAATTTTGAGGCACAAAGGTTTTAATGAGAAATGGATCTCCTGGGTGAAGCAGTTCTTAGCCTCTGGTACCTCTTCTGTTCTTCTTAATGGAGTTCCTGGGAAGCAATTTGCTTGCAAAAAAGGGGTTAGGCAGGGTGATCCTCTATCACCCCTTCTGTTTGCCATTGCTGCTGATTTGTTGCAGTCAGTTGTGAATGACATGCATCTTACGGGGCTATTACAGCTCCCCCTTCCCTGTCATGATAAGGATTACCCAATTATTCAGTATGCTGATGACACCCTCATTATTTTGCCTGCTGAGGAATCTCAACTGCTTGCTTTGAAGAAAATGCTGCTCCTGTTCTCAAAGTCTACTGGGTTGCATGTAAACTATCATAAGTCATCTATGCTTCCTATCAATGTGGATTCTCAGGAGATTGCTAGGCTGGCTGCAGTTTTTGGTTGTGTGGTGGGCACCCTTCCCTTTACCTATCTTGGGCTCCCTGTGGGAATTAACAAACCCAAGATCTTGGACTTAATGCCTTTGGTTGATAGTATGGAGAGGAAACTTTCTGTTAGCTCTTCTTTCCTTGCCCATGGTGGCAGGCTGCAGTATCTGGTCTCTGCCCTCTCCTCTGTGCCAATTTTTTTCCTGTGTAGCCTTGACTTGCCTCCTGGTATTCTTAAGTAGTTGGAGAGAATTCAAAGACAGTGCCTTTGGAGGAAGTATGGACAAGACCCTGGTCAGTCTCTGGCTGCTTGGGGGTTGGTTTGCAGGCCTAAAAACAAAGGTGGCCTGGGTATTTTGAATCTGAAGCTGCAGAATGAGTCTCTGATTCTCAAGCATGTTAGCAAGTTCTACAATAAGGCTGAGGTGCCCTGGGTACAATTAATTTGGAATACCTATTACCATGGCAGAGTTCCTCATGCTACAATCATTTGTGGCTCTTTCTGGTGGAGGGATATTTGCAAGCTAATGGACAAGTTCAGGATGGTATGTGCTGTGCAGGTTAATAAGGGTGACACTGTTTTGTTCTGGTCTGATTCTTGGTCTTTGGGTGACTCTACTATCCTCCTTGATCAAAGGTTTGCCAGACTATTCTCTTTTGCCATTGATCCTCTTATTTCTGCTGCTGAGGTTTTTGACCTGTCTGAGCTCACTTCCTTATTTCATTTACCTCTCTCTGAGAGAGCTTTTGGAGAGCTTCAGTCTTTGCAAGCCTTACTCATGAATTCAAAGCATAACCTTCGGTTGGATGACTCTTGGGTTTGGAAATAGGATGGCAAGGGTTTTTCTGCCAAGAAATACTATTCTTTCTTGCATAAGCACATTGTGGCTAACCCAATTCTGTCCTGGATCTGGGCTAGTTGTTGCACTATGAGGATCAAGTTCTTTACTTGGATGTTGATCATGGATAGGCTGAATACTCAGGATATGCTGGAAAGAAGACACTGGAATGTTTCTGATTCAAATCTGTGTGTTCTTTGTCCCACACACACCAAGGAGGATAGAGATCACCTTTTCTTCCAATGTAACTTCAGTTGCAGGATCTGGAATTATCTTCAAATCAATTGGGTTGCTGGGGATGATATGATTGACATTGCTTATCAAGCTAGAAGGGATTTTGGCAAGCCTTTCTTCTCTGAAGTGGTCTTCCTAGCTTGCTGGAGCATCTGGAATGTTAGAAATGACAGGGTTTTCAGGAATATTAGACCTTCTTTTCGTAGGTGGAGGTCCTCTTTTATTTTGGACATTTCCCTGTTGGTTCATAGGATAAAGCCTAAGTTCAAAGAGGATCTGCTTAGATGGATCTCTTTTTTGCCTCCTTGAGGTCAGCTTTTTGTTTCTTCTTTTTCTTTTTGGGTCTCTTAGACCTTGTAATTTTTGCACATATGTAATCTGTTCTTTGTTGCAATAAAATTGCTGTGGGGCCCAAGCCCTACAGTTTCAGGTCAAAAAAAGTAGTGATTGTCAGTATCATGCATGAATGAGTTCTGAAGAGAGAATTTTATTGCTTTTTCTTGTCGGTTTTACTTGACAATTCAAAATCAATAAAGCAGAAGGAAGTTAGCAAGGTAGCGGATAAAGGTGCTCCTTCCAAACGGAGGGCCTCTATAGTTTCTACTCCTCCACACCCCCAAGATGATTTCCAAGACAACACATGCATAGACACTCAACAAAGCTATGTTTATGATGAGCACGTCTCCCCTAGTGCACCATCACCGGTGCTCCTTCTAACTTGGCACTGTTATATGTGGTTGCATGTTATGTGTGATGTCTAGCTTGTATTGCTTCTAATTTTGTTGAATTCCATCTGCTTAATTTACACATTATACTTGAATAAGACACGTGTTCCTGTTTCTAGAACATACAATATCTGTCTATCACACCATGTTCTTACATCAAATTACTACTGTTGTGTAACCTGCAACAATCACTTATCATAATACATGTTTGACTTTGGAGTGTGATATAGGTTACATCTCGCATTCTTTTCTAGCTTGTACTACTAATTTGTTGAAATTGCACTTATGACGAGACATTTTTAACTTGGTAGAGTGATATTCGTTGCATCTTTCATATGGTGTCTAGCTTTCATTGCTTCTAATTTGTTGAAATGCCTTCTCCTTAGTTTACACATCATAAGCTGTGAATATGCAATGGCACTAATGACAAGAGACCTCTAACATGGTAGTGTGATGTTGTTTGCATCTTGCATATGATTTATTTCTTGTATTGCTTCACATTTTTTTAAACACCATTTATGGTGAGACATTGTTAACTTGGTAGAGCAATATTTGTAGCATCTTTCATATGGTGTCTACCTTCCATTGCATTGCTTCTAATTTGGTGAAATGTCTTCTTCTTAGTTTACACATCATAGTTCTGGTTATCTCTTCCATCCTGTTTTTCATACATATTACATCCTCCTATCATGTGGTTGTCTAACATCAAAGTTCAGTTCGTCTGCATCACGCATCAATTTGTTCTGAAGAACTAAATTGTTATTCGTTTTTCTTGTCGGCTTGACTTAACATGGCACAAAGAAAGAGGAAGAAACACAGAATGGCAGGGAATGAGAAGCGGATGAATCCTGCAGATTCTACTGGTACTGATGGTGCAATAGAAGATCAAAGTCCAGCGGAAAATTCTACAAACACGACATCCCATGCTACACAATCTGCAAAAAAAGCCAAACAGAAACAAATAGCTGCCACCAAACAAGCAGAGACAGCCCGAGTTCTTGCAACACCTACCATAGTACTACCAGTTGCACGAGTTACTCGTGTGTCAACTGAGCTAGCAGCATGTTCCCAAGCTCCCTTGCCACCTGACACTACTTCCCAAGCACTCTTGACACAAGACAAGTTGGCAATATCAGATGAACCTTGTGAGCTTCAACAGCAAGAAGGTAGTCGCTGGAGTCAAGTTGCAGTTGCATGCTTCTTTATATGTAGTCTCACAGTTTGATGTACACTAACACTTCCTATGTTCGTTGTTGCACTAGCACCTAGGTGCAAGAGGAAACAAACATCAGGGATAATGCTCAATAGGTTAACTAAATCTAGAGGAGGAAGAATGGAGATCCGTTTTGAGGCAGGTTTAAAAAGGCCACGTGATGCTACAGAGTCAACCAAGTTAGTATCAGAGGCAGCGGTTGCCGTTAGGTGTCATGTACGTATCCTCCCAACATGGATTCAGTACAGGAATGACAAAGACGAAACCCAGTTCAACACCTTCCTCGACCATTTATCTGTAAGTATGGTTATTTATGGAAACTAGTAATATCGTCTTGCTCCGTCCCATACTTTCTAGGTTGCTGATAATGAGACTCCCATAATTTTCAATAGATGTGGTTCAAGTTGGATAGCCAAGATGATGCAACCAGACAAGCTTGTACCCATGTTTTCAAGTCTGCTCTATGACAATATCGGTATAATTTGAGGAAAACTCACTTTAAAGGCAAGGCTAATAGTGAACTTTCCCAAACATCTCTAGTGGAAAATATATCGGATGAAGACTGGAGGGGCCTTGTTAAACACTGGTCTAATCCGAAGTATCAGGTACATTATATATATATATATATGTGATCAGATCACATGTTGAAGTCCTATTTACGCATGTGCCACACAAATCTATCTTCTTGTAGGTGAACTGTTCAAAGAACAAGGCCAACCGTACGAAAGTGAAATTCCAACAGATGACAGGATCTCGTAGCTATATTGCACACTGAGAGGCTCTTGTAATTAGCTGTTGTTTCACTCTTTTCGATGTACCATATTATCAGATCTATATTGACTTGTTTGAAATGCAGAGGAAAGCCCGCAAGGACCAAAAAGTACCTGAACCAAATGCTGTAGAAATCTTCAAGGACTGTCACACCAGCAAGAACAAGGGCATGACTACACCAGTTAAAGCCGCTGTTGTAAGTCCTTAATCCTCATGCCTTTTAACTACTACTTACTCTGACTTGTGCCTTGAACTGCATGGTTTGCAGCCAATGTCTATTACTCTTTTCAATTTTATACACAATTGTCTTAGCGTATCATTGCACCTTACAAGGTTTAAAAGAGAGGAGTGATGTTCCTTTGATCTTGACCCATAATCTTGTTTCGTGCTAGACTTGCCCACACAATGTTACAATTGCCTGTTTGTCTGTTCTCTGTTGTTTTGTGATATGAATGATGTCATACTATGCTTACCGTATTATAAACTTCATCTCTTTATCCTTAGCCCTATATACAATGTGAAGAAATAGACAATACATTAGCGATGGTACATGGTCATATGTTTGGAACCTGGTTTTATTATGTACTTTGCAATAAAATACAACTAATATTTTACATGGGTTCACCAGAATAAGTTCTATATATAGACCAAAGCTCTTTTGTTTGGTACTACTAATGTAAAAACTCAACTTTTCAGCGAGCTATGGAAAAAATGGTGGAACCGCCACCTTCTGAAGGTGGCGAGGCAACTATAACCGCAATGTCAGCTCTTGCTGTAGTGGGTCAGTACCTGTCCACTAACAGTGCCAAAAGCATGTTCCTGTGTAATACTGGGTTGGTTGTTAAGGCAATCTCGTCCAAACTGCCTCATGATCAAGATATGCAAGCTCAAAGCAATGGTGTATCTGCGCTCCAGACACAAGTCCATTCCCTAACAAAGACCCTTTGTGAAACAAGGAGAGACATTGTTCGATGTCGTCAAGATATGCATGGTTTTGAAACCAGACTATCAGACATTTGCTATGTTGTTCAGGAGCCTAGGGGAAATGAAGGCGAGGGTTATGGTGCTCCATCGGACAATACAACATGAAAACGTAACAGTCAGGTCAAATGAACTGAGCTTCTGAACTTCTGGTGGTGCATTTATCTGCTAGACTGTTAAGTTTTGTGCTAACCTTCCTTTTGTTATATATTTGTAATTTGTTTTGGTGAGATACAAAATTTATTCTTAACGTGCAGCCACCGGCTGAAGAAAACAGCAAGCCATTTTTGTATAGTGTAGGGTGTTCCCTATATTTGCACTAGTGGCGATCTTTGATGCCGAGTGGATGTAATCTGTGCAATCGCCTTAATAGCCTAGCCTTACTTTCAGCCTTATTTATTTCCTACTCTTCTTTTTCCCTGGTTTGCTAGTGGCCGCAACAACCATGGGCCATATACGGGCCATAGGATCCATGGGTCTCCTATGGGCCCTCGATAAATGGGCCTCCAACAGGGCCATAGAATCGGTGGGCCTTGGGCCGTCGGGTAAATGGGTCTACATGGGCCGTAAACGGGCGTAATTGGTATCGGCCCAGCATGGTAACGGGCCGTTAATAGGCCGGAGGAGAGCAAAGGCTTAATCATGTCACAGGCATAACGGGTCGTTAATGGGCCAGAATATAGGACGGGCTAGAAATTGCGCAACGGGTTAGCAGGCCAGAAACATGCCGACTCTTGCCATGGGCTGAATTTGGCACATTAGGGGAACAAGCCAGTAACGGGTCGGAAGTAATCGAGGGCCGAAAAGGAGCCCAAGAACATATGGGCCGTCAATAGACCGAAAGCTTACACGGGTTGGAAATGACCCATGTGAATCACGGGCCGTTAATGGGTACAAAGAAAATTACTGTTCATCATGGGCTAGAGCCACCGTGGGCCTGTAAAGGGCCTAAAGATACGAAGGCCTCATATGGGCCGAAAGAGTCGTGGGCCATACATGGGCCAAAAGTGAAATGGGCTGGTGTTATATTCGACGGCCCACATGACGTTGTTGGGCCGATTTCCTTTAGGGCCTAACGGGCCGTGAGTTACCGGGCCGTAAAATGGGCTATTTGCGAAGAGACCGTTAACAAGCTTTTCATGGGCCAGCCCATTAACTTTTGACCAAGTCAAATGGGCCGGCTTTGTAAGCTAAATGGGCCAGTGGTGGGCCGTGGCACGTGTCAACATATCATAGGCGCCTATCTGACCCACTGACGAGCTGACACGTGTTTCGTCCAGCCAATAAGAATTTTACACATGGAAATTTCCCATTGGTCGGGGCTGTTAACAGGTTATCGGATCCAAAACCCGACCCGATAGCTTAACGGTGTTGTGTTACGGTGGATGCCACGTGTCGGTCACCCTTGACGAAAGCACTTCTGTGATGCGCGATTTATCGTCATGGAAGTGGACACTTCCGTGATGATAATTTTGGTAATGTCATGACACACTTCTACGACAGTACATGTATGACTATCTTGATTCTGTCATAAAATCGTCATGGATGTACATGCATGACAAAAAACACGACCTACTGTGACAAACACGTATCATCACGGAAGTGTATTTTTTTGTAGTGTATGATTACAACAATGACATTCGAGTGAACCTTTGGTTATCATGTGATGTTCCCTTTGCTTTGCAATACTTTATAAAACTCTGGATGCATCGACATCATCCTGGGTCATACACATACTCACTATATCATTGATCTCATTGTCAGCTTTGTTCTTCTTTCTCATTGAAATGTTCTGGCCAGACGATGATGGATGCTGTCACACTGAGAAGGCCCTAAGAATATCTCTCCATCGTCGGAGGAGCAAATCCCACTCTTGAGTTATCGAGTCCCTTGTCAAACTCTTTGATGAATGTGTAACTTGTCATTATGATCACCTAGTTATGGATGACGTTTGAGCAACCCCAAACCTCATTGTATGGTAAGAAGTGACTACAATACTATCATGGTCTAAGGAACTAAAACACATTTTAATACTCATTGTTATAACAATTGACTTATGACGATATCATCTCAAAGTATAACAAACAAGTTTGGGTCGGTTCAATATGATCGTTCTTCTAACGTCATACCCTCAATGTTGTTTTAGGACTATCGTTACACTAACGATGTCCTAAGATCCGGAAAATGTGATCACCAACAATACTTGAGCTAGTCTTAGAGATGAGACTAGGAATCTTATTTTACCATTTATCATTCCACACATGCATATGAGTTTTCCACTGAATCTCATATTCCAGGATTATAGCAGTTATAAAATAGAATATAAAATCTTAATTATGAACATGGAGATATAATAATACAATATTATTACCTCTAGGGCATATTTCCAACACCCTCGCCATTGTGCTTTGTTCCCCAATGACCTTCGCCACGACCCAGCATCCTCCCTAGGGACGGCACCCGCAGGGTTTGGGTACGGGTGGAACCACCCCACACCCTTACCCATCCCATTAAAGCTTACCCATCACCCGTACCCATACCCGCTAGTGGGTACAAAATTTTCCCATGCCCGTCACCCAACAGGGTAAATGGGTTCGCGTGGGTAAAAATATCCATGTTTCAATAACATCAATTTGAATGAAATGTAATCATAAACAACAACAACAACATACAATCATAATTTATAAACAACAACACATAATAATATTGATACATACTTATAAACAACAACACAAACAACAACACATCATAAACACAACACATTTTATAAACATCAACACTTTCTTGTAAACAATAACACATTAAAGCATCAAAACATAGTCATAAATAGTAGCACATAGTCATACAATTTAAATTCACAAACTCACGACAAAGGGTAGAGGTAATTTTTCCGTACTTGTTAGAATTTATAAGGGTACATGGGTATACGGGTATAGGTTATATGATCTCGTACCCGTACCCACTCTACCTCATGGGTTTGAGATTTCCATTTTTACATACCCGTGGGTAACTTACTAACTTTTTGTCCCATACCCTTACCCTAAAGGGTTTTTACCCGCAGGGTACATGGGTAATGGGTACCCATTGCCATCCCTAATCCTCCCAGGACATCCTATACTGGGACACCTAGTTCCACGACGATCACGACCAGCAGCGCCGGTCGGTCTTTGCCGCTTCAGCGCCCCGACGTGCACGTGCTCCAACACACGAGCCACCGCACAGACCCGTGGTAAAGGAGGAGGAGGCCAGGAAGGATGATGAGGCCCTCAAGAAGGCCCTCGGGGACTCCGAGCTCGCCTAGTGTCTAACCTGCCACTGGTGTTGGTTGCGTCGGCCGTCGTGCCCGCCTTGCACCCAAACTGGAGCAACTAGAGTCGTCGTCATTGGCACCTCTAGGGGGGCATGTGTTTGCGTGGATGTCCACGGTCCCTTGCATGCCCGAGTGGGTGGAGCCGAAGCATTAGGGAGGCGCCAGCTATGCCACTGCACGCCTGAGCGGTAGGACCTATCCATGGCTGGCTTTGGTCTACATCGACCTCGTCGACGAGGACAAGGGCGATGACCAGTAGATGTAGGTTTACTTTATTTCTTTAATTTTGTTTCTTATTTAATTAATGTAAATGAACGATTAGACGAGGTGATAGTGCGTCTTCCATCCATCCAAATGTTAGATTCATGTAGATGATATAGGATTCACATTTTGTGTAGATGGATCCGTAGATAGATATTTTCTTGATAATTCATCTTTGGATTCGAGCGTCGAGTCCGAGAGTTAAATCATGGACGCCAAGGAAAACGAATAGCAACAACCAAAATGATGAGGAAGCATGTGGGGTGTCAGGTTGGTGGTGTGACAATTTAGTGAAAAGGAATTGAAGGCCATATATAGGAAGATCATGCACAACAACTTTATGTCCAGTCTTAACTCCCCGTCGTACATGTTCCGGCGATGTTTCCGCATGGCCGAACTGTTGTTCTGTCAAATTGTTGATGACATGGAAGATGATGAACCTTTCTTCCAGCAACGGAGAAATGTCGTTTGCAAGGTTAGCCGCTGGTCCTTCTCCACCTTGCAAAACTAGTCAATGACATTTATCCATCTTGGTCAACATTTATAAACACACTTCTAACCTTGAGAGCACAACTTAAACATTTCACCGAGGCGCAAGAAGATCACTGATGCGTCCATTTTACATCATGTTTTCCTACTGTTATTTATGTTGTTTTATTGTATAATAATGCTTTTTGGAGTAATTCTAATGCCTTTTCTCTCATAATATGCAAGGTATGCACAAAGGGGGAGAATTCTGGCAGCTGGAAATCTGGACCTGAAAAAGCTATGTCAAGCTACCTATTTTGCACAACTCCAAATGAGCTGAAACTTCTCGAGGATTTTTGATGGAATATTTAAGAATTATTGGAGCAAATAAGTGCTAGAGAAGGGCCACCAGGTGGGCACAACCCACCTGGGCGCATCAGGAGGCCCAGGTGCACCCTGGTGGGTGCTGCCCTCCTCGACCCACCTCCGGTGCCCATCTTCTGGTATATAAGTCATTTTGACCTAGAAAAAATAAGGAGAGGACTTTCAGGACGAAGCACCGTCGCCTCGAGGCGGAACTTGGGCAGGAGCACTTTTGCCCTCCGACGGAGCAATTCCGCCGGGGGAACTTCCCTCCCGGAGGGGTAAATCATCATCATCATCATCACAAACAACTCTCCCATCTTGGGAGGGCGATCTTCATCAACATCTTCAACAACACCAACTCCTCTCAAACCCTAGTTCATCTCTTGTGTTCAATCTTTGTACCAAAAGTATAGATTGGTGCTTGTGGGTGACTAGTAGTGTTGATTACATCTTGTAGTTGATTACTATATGGTTTATTTGGTGGAAGATTATATGTTTATATCCATTATGCTATCTAATACCCCTCTGATCTTGAGCATGTTTATCATTTGTGAGTAGTTACTTTCATTCTTGAGGTCACGGGAGAAATCATGTTGCAAGTAATCATGTGAACTTGATATGTGTTCGATATTTGATGATATGTATGTTGTCATTCTCTTAGTGGTGTCATGTGAACGTCGACTACATGACACTTCACCATGTTTGGGCCTAAGGGAATGCATTGTGCAATAGTTATTAGATGGTGGGTTGCGAGAGTGACAGAAGCTTAAACCCCAGTTTATGCGCTATTCTGTAAGGGACCGATTGGATCCAAAAGTTTAATGCTATGGTTAGAATTTATTCTTAATACTTTTCTCGTAGTTGCGGATGCTTGCGAGAGGGTTAATCATAAGTAGGAGGTTTGTTCAAGTAAGAACGACACCTAAGCACTGGTCCACCCACATATCAAATTATCAAAGTACCAAACACGAATTGAGCCAACATGATGAAAGTGACTAGATGAAATTCACGTGTACCCTCAAGAACACTTTGCTTATCATAAGAGACAATTTTGGCCTGTGCTTTGCCTCAAAAGGATCGGGCTACCTTGCTGCACTTCTACTACTATCGTTACTTGCTCGTTACAAATTATCTTGCTATCAAACTACTCAGCTACTTACAATTTTAGCACTTGCACACATTACCTTGCTGAAAACCACTTGTCATTTGCTTCTGCTCCTCGTTGGGTTCGACACTCTTACTTATCAAAAAGGCTACAATTGACCCCATATACTTGTGTGCCATCAATCACACAATGGACATAGAGAGGTGTTTGGATTGTTTCAGGCATGGTTTTCAATTCTCCAGGCCTGCTCATTTATGGAACAAGGATATCTTGACAAATACTATGGCATGCATGCAATCATAGACACCATGGTCATCGAGGAAGACATATATGCCAATCCCCATTGATTATGAAAATATTGGCACAATAGTCTGGCCTTTCAATCACACAAACTGCCTGAAGCATTTTTAGGCGTATCGATAGATTTAAACTAGATCATCCATCATCAGCTAAAGGAGGATTTTATTGTGCATCACTGACAGCTACCTTGGAGACAACGTGTTTGCATTTCTTTAGAATTCATTTATTTTTAGGGATAATTGGTTTTATACACTTAGTTGGGTACCACTCGTCAGGACTGCCCCTACTTTTGGAAAACACGCGGTCTTACCCAACTCAGTTTGCTTGTCTTGTGCTTTTACCCTTCCGGCATGACTGCATCCAGTCAGCGCCGTTTGTTCGTAAGTGACGCTAGATTTTGGACATTTTTGCCCCTGTCAGTGCTACACTTAGTACCCTTTCGTCCTTAATGATCTCGCACTGAACAAAACAGAAGAGCAAAGCCAGCGAGGCGAGGCCTGACGAGGAAGAGGATGGAGCAGCGCAGCCTGGTGAGCTCGGGCTCGTCCAACTACTCGCAGGCGGCAAGGGAGGTAAGTGAACATCAGCTTGTGCGCCTTCCTCCACCCCCAATTCGTTCTAGGGTTTCTAGGGTTTGTGATATTTGGGGGAAATTTTGACCTTCCTTCCCTTCCATTGGGTTTAGGTTGATGGGGTCGGGATTGTGCAGCTCGTCTCTGAGTTCTATCTTCCCGATGACACCTATTGTGGATTGGAGTATCGTTCAAAGCATCGTTGCCCTGGTCACAGCCTTGTTCCAGCCCACGTGTTTCCTGGGGAGGGGCAAGCACTGGCCACCGGTTTTTAGGGTGTCCTTTAGATGTAAGAGTTTGTGAATTTGAGCATCTTTTAGTTCTTGTTTATGAAATATCTAATTTTTGGTTAATGTGATGTGCAATCAGTTACCATAGGAGTGTCAGTGGGTGGTTTGGGTTGACCCTCCTTGTCCATTGCGTGTTGCCCTGGCTTTTGAAGACCTGCTCATAGAGGTAGAACAGAGTTGGATCAAAAGTCACAATTCGAAGAAGGAAAACCTTGAGCTGTCAAGAAAAAAAATCTTGTTTTGAAGAAGAAGCCGAGAGGAAGAGATGAGATGATGCTTCTTTTAGCATTGTTGTTTGTAGGAATTTGTGTTGTACTATTGTTTGTGTTGTAGTTATATCAGTTTTTGCTTGTTGACAGAATGGTACAACCTAGTATGATGTATTTGAAGATGACGATGCACTGTTGTGGTCAAGATGAACATGCTATTTTGTTTATGCAAACTAGATGATGGTGTGGATGGATGCAAAGTAGATGCTAGTTGAGATGTCCTAAGTGGTCAGAAGTGTAGCAAAGTAGATGTAGTTTTTGTCATCGACGATGTCGATGACAAAACTATGCCAAAGTAGATCAAGAACAAACTTGTTAAATACCACAGTGGGCACAAAGCGTTAAGAAGAAGAAGTTGATCATCACAAATGTACCAAACACTGGGCATAACTAGTGCATAAAGCATTAAGAAGTTGACCATGACAAATGTACCAAACACTGGGCATAACTAGGGCATAAAGCACTAAGAACATAAAAGTACTGGCTATCACAGTGCACACACAACAACATCAAGTGCATAATAGTTCTATCTAGTAACAGTACTAAAACTGAAGTTTCTTGCTCCCGGTGTTCTTGGCTGGGTTTGGAGCCAGCTTTTCCTTGCTTTTAGTGTTCTTTGCTGGATTGGGGGCACTGGGTGGAGCTTCAACTGTTGTTGCTGCTTTTTTGGGTGGAGAGACACCCTTGCTGTCAACACTACTTCCAGTAACTGAGCAAAATGTAGTTGCTTGTACACTTTTCTTCTGCTTGCAACACCTTGGAGAAGCTCTCCTCTCATCTCCTCTTTTATAATTCTTTCTAGGACTAAAACAAGTTCAAACATAACACAAATTTTAAGATATGAACTAATGAAAACTGAAACAAGTTGAAGATATGAATGAAGACTAACACATTTTGCTGGCACATACCTGACTACGCTAGCTTGTGTAGATGCCTCATGTGAGGTTTCCTTTGGTAGTGGCATATGCTTCTGAAGAACATCAACTTCTAGCTCTTCATCCTCCTCCTCATCTTCTACTTCTACTTCTGCTGGCTCATTAGCTGTTGATGATCATCTACATTATCTGCTCCCCAATGTTCTTCTTCTCCAAAGGCTGGATCAATAGATTCTTGGCAGCCTTTGGTTTTGTGTCCACATCCTCCACATCTCTTGCACTTATACTTCCTAGGACCAAGGCCCTTTCCTTCACTGGTAGATCTTATCCTCTGCTTTCTTGGTCTGCCTGGTGGTCTGTTCTGAACAGGAGCACATAGCTGGAATCCTGGATCTGCACAGTCCCACTGTTGTTTTCCTTCTAGAGCTGATAGATTGTCAGCATAAGTAGCTCTAAACATCTCAACTGAGTAATATTTGTGGACATGCTGATCTATTCCACTTGCTTCACCTCTTAGAGTAGTGATGAAAATAAGGGCATGGATGCAGGGTTTACCAGTGATCTGCCACTGCCTACAACTGCAAGACCACTTCTCTAAGTCAACAGGTACCTCCATTATCTTTTCTCTCTATCAGTAGCAGTCACCTCAGCCTCTGTTGGGCTTCTCCTAACTATACTCATCTCCAAACCTTTTGTCTTCTCCATCAAAACCTTCATTACTGCTGGTATGATGTAGTGCCCAATGAAATGGTCAGTAGCAATTTTGTTTATTAAGTCAAATTTCTCCATGATGTATTGCCTAATCTTGTCTAGCAGGTCAACTATGTGAAGAATCTTGTATTTCCTGATTCTTGAGTTGAATGATTCAGCAAGGTTGTTGTTCACATAGTCAACCTTGCACATCTCATTGAAATCAGCTCTTGTCCAGATTTTTGTGTGGTGCTCCTCAAGAAATTCCTTCACTTTGGATTTGCTGTTGAGCTGGTTCAGATGATAATCACGCTTCTTGATACTATAGGTTAGTGAGCAAGGCCATAAGTTATCATCATAGAACTTTTACTTAAATTTCTTACTGAAATTCTAAGCCAAGTTTCTCATACACTCGCTGTGCTCCACTCCAGGGTGCACATCATCAACAACAGTTTCCAATCCCTTGCAAGCATTAGTATGTATCACTAAACCTTCTGGATGACCTAGCATTTTCTTCAGGTTTGTGAAAAACCATGTCCAACTCTTAATAGACTCCACTTCTAGAACACCATAAGCAACTGGAAACAACCAGTTGTGTCCATATAGTGCACAAGCTGCTACAAGTTGTCCTCTAAACCTACCATTCAATGATGTAGCATCTACAACTAGGTATGGCCTGCACCCCTCGAGAAAACCCTTCTGACAAGCTTTGAAGCAAATAAACACCACTACAAAAAAATACACTTCTGTGATGATACGTGTTTGTCACAGTAGGTTGCGTTTTTTGTCATGCATGTACATCCATGACGATTTTATGACAGAATCAAGATAGTCATATCTGTGCTGTCGTATAAGTGTTCCATGACATTACCAAAATTATCATCACGGAAGTGTCCACTTCCATGACGATAAATCACGCGTCACAGAAGTGCTTTCATCAAGGGTGACTGACACGTGGCATCCACCGTAACGGAACGCCGTTAAGCTACCGGGTCCGGTTTTGGATCCGATAACCCATTAACAGCCGCGACCAATGGGGATTTTCCACGTGTAAAATCATCATTGGCTGGAGGAAACACGTGTCGGCTCACTGTTGGGACAGATGTCATCCACTCATTGGACAGAAGGCGCCTATGATACGGCAACACATGGCACAACCCAACAGAGGCCCATTCCTATGAAAAGGCTGGCCCGTTTGACTTGGTCAAAAGGTGGCGGGCCGGCCCACGGAAAGCCTGTTAATGGCCTGTTCGCATATAGCCCATTTACAGCCCGCTAACCCAGGGCCCGTTACGCCCTATCTGAATTAGGCCCAGTAGCGTCATCTGGGCCGTCCAATATGATTCCAGCCCATTTTAACTTCCGGCCCATGTGTGGCCCATGACTTCCTTCGGCCCATATGAGGCCCTTTGTAACTCTTGGCCCATTAACGGCCCGCGGTAAAACTGTTTTCATAGAGTTATCAAATATGGCCTATTAATGGCCCGTTATGGTCCACGAATAGTACGAACCATGATTGGTGAAATGATGATACGCCCCATAGAAGGCCCATGGATCCTACGGCCCGTATGAGGCCCATGGATAGTACGGCCCGTAGAAGGCCCATGGATTGTACGGCCCGTAGAAAGCCCATGGACCCTACGGCCCGTAGAAGGCCCATGAATCCTAAGGCCCATATAGAAGGCCAATGGATCCTACGACCCGTATAGAAGGCCAATGGATCCTACGGTTGGAAGAAGGCCCATGGATCATACGGCCTGCAGGAGGCCCATGGTTACAATAGTCCGTGTGTTGCCATGATTATTTTGGCCTAGTTACCAAAAATAGGCTATTGTGGCCACTAGAATAACACAGAAAAAGAACTGCAGTGACTACAAGCAAACAACTAAACAAGACAATAAGGAAATAAATAAGCAAGAAATTAACGCTAGCCTATTACCGCTATTACACATATTACATACACTGGGCATCAAAGTTTACCACTAGTGCAAATATAGGGAACAAAGCAGCATATTACATACACTGACCGTCAAAATTGGCCACCAGTAAATAAACGCGGCAGCAAAACAAAAGCATAACTGAAACAACTTCAGAAGAGCTCAAGAAACGTTATCCTGAGTATCCACCATGCTGGCAATAAGCTTAGCAAACTTATTAGCTTTATCCTGTTTGGTGCTAAAATCCTCCAACGCTTGCTATTGCACCAGAAAGTATGCATCTGAATGCTCCAGGGACTTCCGCAGTCCTTCCGCTTCTTGTCGCAGCACAGCTAATCGATGTCTTTCAGCTTGTAGTTGAGACTCAAGAAACCGAACTGATTCAGACAGTGAGTTTGAATAGCTTGTGCAAGTGGTAGTGGCCAGTAACTCGAACACTAAACCAAGAAAGGACTTTGGGATTGTCTCGCTATCTTCAAGATAGTCTTCCTTAGCTATTTTATCAACTTTGTTGGAGACCAACAAGGATGTGTCACTATCCTGAACCTTATCTCCATTACTTCCTTTACCATTGCTTAATAAGGCACTCTTCCCCAATATTCTGTCAGCATTCTAAAAGAAGAAACAAGCTGACACATAACAAGTTTAGCATGTACTAGTATATGAAACTCATTTCGGTGAACCAGTTCATTAGTAAGGTGGACAGGATTAAACTACCAAGTATTCTATTGCCAAGTACTAGTACATAATAAAAGCATCAAACAAACATATATCTATGTCCTATGGTCACTGCATTGTCTTGCCAAATCAAAATAGAGACACGGTTCAGATCATATCAGTTCAAGACAAAGCAGCAGTGAAAGAATACAAAGCATGGGAAACTACACGGCACAACAAGATTTTAGATGGGTACCACGGGTCTACATGTACAACAACACTATTGGCTCTGTTGTGATGCTAGTAATGTGCATGATATGAAAGTCAACTGTATACACAATTGAAATTGAAATCAACAGAGCTATTGATAAGAGCAAACCTGTTAAAGAAACATGCCTGAACATACCTGTTGTGCCATTGGAGTTTCAATTGGATCCTTCAATTTAAAAATAAGTTTGTATGCATGAATACAGTGATACAAGATCAAAGCAATCATAGTTAAAAAGGCGCGCCTAAGCGAGCCCTTAAGCGTGCCTAGGCTCTAGGCGTTGGCAAAACGCATTGCGCATAACTATGCTTAATCTATGCACAACTGCGCATAAGCATGTGCTTTGGTCAGTAAAGCGCAAGGCGGTGGCAAAACGCACAATTAACGCCTAGCGCTTTGAACTATGATAGCAATGGAATCTTAAATTAGAACATTTGTTCTTCAAGTTTAGGCACTTGTTCTACATGAATAGAGTACAGTAAGACGCAAGAATATAATACTTAAAAATTGAAAATGAGCTCATAGACCTTACCACATTCTTGGTTCGGGACCAGTACAGAACAAGGTGTTCCCAGTCATCGTCCAGTAAATGTGTCTCAGGACAACGTAAGGGAATTTGATGAGTTTCTTTGTCGGTGAAGTACGTTTTCTTCAGGTAATTCTGATACTGCCACCAAGCATTCTTGAAGATAGCAGCGGTATTAGCACAGGTTACCTCATCCCCAGTTTCCAAATCGGTCCTTCTCTATAGAGAAAAATGGGAAAATTTGCTGTATTATAACCATCATGTAGGTAGGATGTATGTGACGAAGCAAAGTAATTGCCATGAATAACATTACTTACACATAACTCCTGGACAAACACCTGCAACTGGCATTTTCCTTCATCTTCAATATAATATTTCCAAGATGGGAAGATACACACATACGATTTAACAACATCAAATGCGATAGATGCTAAACCACGACTAGCTGGTTGTGCTTCCTCCACAGGAATAGGCGTACTAACTGGTAGAGTTGGGGTTCGCCGTGATAGTACTGGCCATTTGGGCACTGGAGCTGCCTTACTAACTGCTCTTGTTTGGGAGCTCTATGGTGGAGATGGTGTTGTGTCAACAGGAACTGGGTTACTATCGGCTGGGGTTGGGGTTAGATTGGGTGAAGCTGGTTCTTTGTCCATCGCAGTAGGGGTACTATCTGCGAGAGTTTGGGTTATGTGTGGTAGGGCTGGTTTTTGTGCATGTACAACCGGGGTGCTATCTCCACCAAGAGGTAGCACTGTTTTATTTGAAGACCGTGTTTTTAGTCTGCTAGATACTGGCATCACCCGCTCCAATTCAAATGGCTGATAAACAGGAAACGTAGTTGAATGTACAAACATTGTATGAGAGACAGATGCAATAGATAGTGTGGAAAAAAGAGGGCATGAAATAGTTGACATGTATATTGTTTAACTAAAACGGATAGCATGACATAATTTCACATATATGATGTCTATCTAAACTGGATAGCATAGCATAACATAATTCAAAGATATGATGAATAACTAAACAGGATCGCATGACATAATTCACCTACATGTTATCTAAGTAATCAGGATCGCATCATTTAATTCACATATGTCATTTATATGCTAAACAGAGGGCATTCGATATGATGTCTGAACTAAGAACATGGTGTTGAATATTGTGTATATGATGTCTAAACTATGCAATGTAAGACACCATATGCATGATATGAGCAGTATAACCGTGCCAAGTTAGAGCATACACCTCAGTGGGGGAATAGGACTGGTCATCTGTCTCTGAATCTATCTCCGAGGAGCTAACGGGACCCAACAAGAGATCTGCTTTGACAGGTAGCACTGTCTGCTTTGAAGGCCTTGTTTTCACTCCAGATTTTTCCATCTCCCACCCAAATGGCTGATTCACAGGAAGAGTAGTTTAATGTACAAACATTGTCGACAAATGGAAATGTAATGAAGAAAAGGATGGGCAAGATATCATTAAAATATATGATGCCTGGTTAAACAGGATGGCATTGGACATTTTACATATATTATGGCTGGCTAAAAGACATGAGACTGCATAATTCCCATATATGATATAGAAACTAAAGAAGTGGCATTACAGAACATGTCTAAACTAAGCAGATGACATATATGATGTCAAAAGTAGGCACTGCAAGGCAACATATGCATGATATGACTAACATCATCATGCCAAGGTAGAGCAAACACCTTGGGGGGTAAATAGGAGTGGTTAGCGGCGTCTGAATCCACCTCAAAATAGATATCTTCCTCTGGATTACAATCTGGAGAGGGGTGGGGAGGGTTTGCCATTGAACCCACCATGGAGCAATGTCTGCATGACATTGTATTGCCGCGCAAAACTCTTCTATTTTTCTCTACATGTTCAGCATGACTGTGTACAATATCTGACATGCATATGAAAGAAATATGGTGAGATTATGTAAGGAGAGCATGCAGAAATTTAGAGTGATGGTAACAACGAGTGGATGGATCCAAAAATAATGATAACAGGCTGATGATTGCTTTAATTTAATAAAAAGACAGATGATGATTTCTTTACTATTCATTTCCCACCCAAGATGAACAACACAGGCATACCCTAGGTGAACCAGATATTAGACATACATACTTTTCATTGCTGCCTCGATATGTGCCCCACAACTAATTTAGAACTCAAGTTTGAACATTAATTTGGACCTGACTTGGAAGTCCAAGAGCTGAACAGGACAATAAAGTAGTAGGTAATTTTAATAAATGCATAACATAAGCAGAAACAAAAGAGTGCGACCTCTCTTGTGGACCCGTGTACTCCTCAGGTTCATCTGCTGAGTCGATGATGGTGATGCCATTGCGGTGGGTGCCGGCGGCAGTGAAGGAGATCTGAGGCGGCGAAAGACGGTCAGGAGTCATGATGTCTAGTTTGGTGGATGCTTCTGTCGATGGAGCAGCTCAGGTGAGGTGGACGACGTCGCGGCAGGAGAAGGATAAACCACACAAAGTTCCCTTCGACAGGTTCCTGTAACTGAAGTAATTCTGTAAGGGCTCATTTGGCTTGCATGATTCTTAAAACGCAGGGATAGGAAAAACACCAGAATAGGATAGGAATGCACATGGTAAACAGAGCATTTGTAAACACATGATTTCTGTCAACTTGGGTGTTTGGTTTACAGGAATTGGAAGAGCAGAGGAATGCAAAGAAACATGGCCAAAATAAAGTGAAACCATATGAAAGCGTGTACAGTTAGAATGTTATTCTGTCACTAATGCACTTGGTCTTGTTTTCATGCATAGGATTTTGAAAAGTAGGTCCAGGTGGATGTTTTGCTTCATTCCTTTCAACAAAATGCATGAATAATTGAATAGTAGAGTGCCATTGGAAAATTCCATATTGCTATGTTTTTGTTTTGAACCAAAATAGCCCTAATGGATCGACATGAATGTATAGTAATAAGCGATGCAACAAGTGTATAACCTCTTTGCCATAGCCGTGTTGACCTCAACATCATTGGGTTGGTCACTGAAGCAGTTGAGCCAGAGGTGGCTGTCGGAGGTGTGGAGGAAGATCTAAGAAATCTGTAGACGGCGTCCAGGGCACTACTCTGTTGTGATGGATCGTTCTGTCGTTGGAGCAGCTCCGGTGAGCCGTAAGACGTCAAGGCTAAACCAGCACAAGACAGACATCGTCAATCTTAAGTGGGATTCTAATAGCATCTCCAATAGATGATGTAAAATAAATGCAAAATTTACATCACCAAAAACCACCTGACTACAACAGATGAGGTAAAAACTGTTGACTCTGAACTTAACTATCGAAACTGAAATTTACTGTGGAATCTGAATGCTACTGTTGAAACTGAACGCAATGGTAGCAGAGAGGCACTTGACATGTAGTTTAGGAAGGGCCTGCAGTTCATCTTCAACCTGAACCCCCTTGAGCCACCAGCCACCACCAACCGAACAGCCGGCCCCAGCGCCGCCTCGCCGCCCCGAAACAACTCCCCACCACCGCCCCGGCCAGGCCTCTAGGCCCCCCGCCACCCACCCTAAACCCTAAGATAGATAGTGGGGTACCTCTCCGTCGAGCCCCCATCCCCGCTGTGGGTGGTTCTTCCTTAACTCCGGCGAGCCCCCCAACCCCTGAAAACCGACTGACCCAAAAGTCGATTCAGTCGACTGAAGTGTGGCTAAATCAGAGCAGAGCAGCAGCACAAGCGAGGGGGAGAGCAGCAACAACAGTTGGGTGAGCGAGCGATCGAGCGAGCAAGCGAGAGCCGGAGCAGCAGCAGCAAATCCGGCTGGTATGGACGCCACCGCTGAAGGGGCCTCGCACTGGGGGAGAGCCGCCGTAGATATGTCGCCCATGGTGTCGACTTCAAGGTACCCGCTCCATTGGGGTGCGGGATGGAGCACCGTCGGTGCCGGGAGGTCTTGTTAAGGAGAAGGTGTGATGCGATGAGTGTACAACCTCTTTGGTGGTGCTGAGTAGGCCTCAGCTTCGTCCGAGGAGTCGGTGAGGATGCTGCGGTTCCAGTGGAGCAGGTTAAGGCGGCGTTGTGGGGATGGAGCAGCCGCGATAGACGAGGCGATTGTCGGAGCAACTCCTTGGAGGTGGTAGACGGGGCAGCTGAACCGACGGGACAACGAGATGGATGACGGATCCATATCCGGGGAGGTGGACGAGGGACGTCGAGCTGTTGCGATGGACGACGTCGTCGGGGAAGAGGCTCCGACTGGGTAGCGGTGAGGTGGCGGACGGAGGAGGGTGGGGTTTCGCGGATGGAGTGAAGAGGTTATGGCGACCTGTGATTTTGAATGGCGAAAAGGGGGCGATGGGAGGGGTGAAGCATGACTTAGGGTCGCGCTTGTCCAAAATGTAGGGTGTGTTACAAAAGTACCCCCCACCGATTTGAACTAGCGGCCCTTTCGGCTTAGGGTTAGAAGGGGGATTTCACGTGTCGGGATTTGGCAACTGGAGGGAGTTTTCGCGTGTGTTGTAATTTCGGGATAGCAAGGCGCGGGTTGTGAAGGCGCCAGTTTTGGGAGCACGATATCTGAATTTTCAGGATATAACAAGACGCAGGTTGAATTTTAGGGACAAGCCTAACATGTAGTAATATTGTACTTGTACGGACCACATCAATTCACAGTTCCCTCAACCAAAAAGAAAACAAAAAAATAAAACTATTCACACCACACAAAGAGAGAGTCTTGCCCCATTTTACTATACAAATGCTATTCAAAGCTACTCCTTCCTTCTGTCTATATAGGGCCTAATGCATTTTTTGATACTAACTTTGACCAAATATTAGAGCAATAATATGTGACATGCAACTTAGACAAAGCACACCGTTAAATTTGTTTGTGAAAGGTTCTTTCAATGATATAATTTTCACATTGTGCATGTCATGTACTATTAATCTTGTCAATAGTCAAAGGCGATCTTAAAAATCTCATTACACCCTATATAGATGGAAGGAGGGAGTATGAATCCATGTTATGTCCGATTAAATTTTTTCGCTTGCTGCATAATGCATGTAACCTACTCATACCAACATTTTAGTGCATTCCAATGTCTATACTACCGCTGCAATTCGAACTAAATTTGAATTCGTTTCTCTATTTCAATAAGAATCTACAATCATGATTGTTGCCAACTTCAACCATCATTCGTGTATTACCTTAATAACACACCACATGATTACTATAGAGATAGATATGAACTATGTGTACTACATGAACTCGAATTCTATTTTTTGAATACACTTGATGTTGATTCCAAATAATAGTACATTTGATGTACTAACTATATATTCATAATCTAAACCATGTTCCATACGTACACCGTGTTTATCACACAAAGTATAGTGCCCCGCCCCCTACATTATGACAAGTATTTAGACCTGAGTTGCAAAAGCCACACATTAGCCCAAATTATAATCAATGTTCTACATTATGATATCTTCTTCAAGTATCCATATCCACTTTTTATAATGAATTATGATCTTTGTTCATCTTTTACACCTTCACGATCCTCTTCTATTTGTAGCTAGCTAGCTCTAACTTTCTATCGTGCATGCACACACCCACCCCCCTCTCACCCACCCTTAGCATCCCCTCCATCGCGCATTTTCATTATTTCTCTTTAGGTCATGCACCCGCGATGTGTGTAGGCCCCCGGATCCTTCTTTCCGGCACACACCGGTCGATATACCTCTCTAGCCAAGTGTGCCTACAACAAACACATATATACTTCCCCTCTTCTCTTCTCACCATCCATGCCCCCCTATGTCCAATACGATTCCACGTAGGTGTACACTCCCGCCCCTCTTTTCACTGATCACATACTCGCACACTCCTCCCCCCTCGACATGGTAGGCGTCTCACACCACCTCCTAGCCGCACCCTCTCCCCCTGTCTGTCTCTCCGGACCTTATTTGCTTCTACACATGTAGGCGTGTATATGAATTGATCTCCCTACATATAGCCAGGTCAACTATAATTTGTTTTCACCAAGCACCATACACTTACCTTGCTAGTTATGTCTCTCCTTTCTCGGACACACGACGGTTGATCTTCCTATGTAGTTACGTATGCTTACCCCAACCATATCTTCTCCCCTCATCATCCTTGAATACCTCCCGACCCGTCTCTCACACACACGTGCATAGACAGACAGACATCCCCCACCCTCTCTTATTGATATTGCACTCATACCCTCCATTTGTCTAGCAGGCCTCTCCCACCATTTGTGAGACGCCACTCCACCACGAACCCTCCGACGCTCTACCTTTGTCTTTTTCCCAACCTTATTCCTCTGCTACACATATCCATGGATGTCGATCGATCTCCCTCAATACATAGCTAGGTCTCTCTCATTCCCCACACATATACTAGTCGATCGGTCTCTGCCCCCCCCACACACCGATAGTCGAACGTTGTAGGTAGGTATCCATGCCACGGAGAAAAACTGCACCTCTGCCCTCTCAAATTCCAGTAGGCCAGCCGCCCTGTAGCTTTGACGTGGGGAAACACAAATTTGATGGCAATCTTTATCGACCGCGCAGCCACACACTTCATCCTGTTTTCAATTCTATCGATATCTCACGTCCATGACTCCGTTTCATACACATTGCATATGTTACGTTTTTCTGTTTGAGATATCATCAACACATTGCCTCTGTTTCGCACAAACCATCTCTCTCACACCCACCCACGTACGTACCTGCACCTAAAGAAGAAGTGCACGCAGGACGCACGTATTCACGTCTCGTTCCCGGCCACACTCGCGCGGGTACACGGTGGAGTTCGTTTCTATACGAAAAGGCAGCCCACGTGATAATTTGACGCGTGTAACAGTTGTTTACTTGAAGGAGGGTTGGGTACCATGCCTAGACGGAACAAAGTTCGACTTGACGTGTTAGCATTAAATAAAGTTATATATTCCTCAATGGCACGTACATAATATAAAATGATTGTTGTGGGGAAAATGGAAAAATGGGTTTGTCTCTCGTCACACCATCTCACACAAGGTGGCCGTGGCCTCTCTCTCTCAGCGTTGGTCAGTGACCCGGCTGCATCCCGGCCGCCGGTGGAAAGGGAGGATGTGCATCGTCTCTCTGTTCGACGGTGTTGAGGCAGCACATCCCGATCTGCGGTACCCGCCGTTCTCTCTGACCAAGCTCCAGCGCTGTAGGGCCTTTGCCACTTGCTCGCTGCCGCAGTATGGGCAGATCCCGGCCGCCAGCGCCCTCCTAGTAACATCCCGACGACCCTCAGGTACATCTTCCTCCGGCCTTGCTCCACTGCCCATCTTCCCACATTGATGCATGTGGATCTTCTTTAGTTGTTTGCTTAAATCGTATCTCGGCCAACGTACTTTCCATCTTGCAATCTCGTCCTCAAACCATTTTTGATAAACCACCATGTGCTATCTTTCCCTTATTACATGGAACATGCTTCTTTTTTGTCGGCGTATGTGTCTTCAACTCGTGTTATTGCGCAGTAATTGTTTCCTTTTGACCTCTTTTTGGAAACAGGGCTATCCATTTTCACCTCGTTGCTATTGCGACCTTTTGGTGAACTGCACAAATCACTTTTTTCTAAAGAGTGTTTTGTGCAGTTCCGCCAACATGTCACACGGGCAACATTTTTACATTTCTGTGGGACTGCGGAAAGGGAGATTGGTTTTTCTATCCTCCTCATCCAACTCCGTGCCTAATCTTCTCCAACAAGAAGTTAGTCCTAAAGAGAGATCATAGAGGTGACCGGCTTCTATTTATGTGTGTTATGTTTCATCATCTAGTTCCACTATTATTGTAATCACACTGACTGGATATCTTTGCAAAATGGGATGGTCCGCTCGATTTTAGTGGAGCTGCACAAAATGATCGGATTGTGGTGTCCTTCATACACCTCTTTTTTGGTTACAGAGCTGGCTAAAACTAGTTGCCAAGCAATGAACATTGTGCCAAGGAAATGGAGCCATGCCTACGAACAACATCGATCAATTATATTTTTTTTCTTTATCTGCACACCTTCTCACAACTTTGTCTTCAGTTGTGATGTGAATATTGGCGCTGATCTGCAAACCATTGAGATGCATTAGCCATGGTAGTTTCATTTGTATTTGATGGAATGTTGTAACGAGATAATCTCAAGGCAAGACACATGAATCCTAAGTTGAAACCTTTTTTTCCTGCGGGAACCAAAGTTGAAACCTTCATAGCATCACAATACAATATCATTAAAATTATGCGTACATATAAACAAATCCTGAAGGATTGATAGCAATGCCAGAAACAATTCAACTTTGTTTCGCCGACATGTTGGACATCCTTCATCCGGCTCCACCTGCCATGCAGCAATATTGAGTGCACAACACAACTCCAGGGAAAGATTCACCCCGGTTGTTGTGCCGCAGTAGTAATGACTAGTGAGCAGTCAAATCACAGAGCCCCACCTTCGCCACAGTAAGTTTCTCGGACGAAGCAACCATCATTTCTCTGTTCCTTGAATCCACTGGTACTCCCATTTTCCCACAGTAATAAGTTTCTCGGGCGAATCAACCATCACTATATCCGCTCATGTGTGATGACCACAGGAGCTATCCATTCAGATTGCATGTTAAAAAAATAAAGGTCGATAAGTAATGTGGCAAACTTTCAAAAAAAAAAACTAATGCGGCACCTCGGGCCAACGCGACCATATCGCATTTTGCATGAGAAATTACACACCATGTTTTGTTGACATGTGGTCCCGTTCCAACATATCAGTGAGACGACGGCGAGTCCTTTTCTACTAGTATTTCCAAACGGACGTGTAGGCCGGGGCGCCTCTTCGTGTACCGTGGCAAACTGGCAACCGTCCACCGACTTTTCTCCTTTCCCTCTCGATTTGGAACTGCTGTTGCACGCTCTTCCTCTCGCTCCTCCATTTTCCTTCAGCCCTTCACCCTTCCTTATGCCATTGTTCGATCGTCTTCTCCATGGAGGGAACAGGCCGGAAACGACCCCGTTATTCTTGCCCCGATCTGAAAGATGACATGGTGGAGGAACTCATTGATCGGTGCGACGTCATCACCTCGGCTAGGATGGCAGGTTCATTCAAGACCATTCTCGACTCAACTAATAACATCATTACAAGGAACCCAATGGTCAAGGAGCGGTTTGATCTCCCCTATCTTCTTTGCCGTGACCCTGATGACTACTGGCGCGGGACGACGGAGGCCTCGCCTTGTGCAAGTTGATGCCGCTTGATAATGATACGTATGATGTTAAGATGCCATCGCTTGAGGGCAAGGATTGGCAGGCGCAAATGCAGATTGGGTTGTTTATTTTGGGTACAACTACGAGTAGGAACTTGTGAATGTGTACACTCATCACCGGGTTCCACTTAGAAAAATCTCAGCAGACTTCCCAGAGGTCAAATACGATCATGGTGACTGTCTTCTACGGAAGATAGCAATTTGTCGAGTTCCCAACCGCTCTTGGAATTACAAGAACTATGAAGTTGTTGCTATCTTCGACAAGCTTGTTGCCGTCCTTTGTGGTTCGACTCGATGGATATTGCTCAAAAATCAGTTTCTATACACGGATGTGTATTGTGATGCAATTCAATACGAGGGTCTTGTGTTTGCTTCCACTGCTCATCGCACTGTTTTTGCATGGGATCCTCATAGTTTCGGTACGTTTGTCTTCCAGCATAATTATAATTGTTTCATCCACATGCATGCGGGTTAGCAAGTTTCCCTTTACTAATTAACCTTCTTCTTGTGTTTCCAAGGTCCTATGAACATTCCATCACCTATACTTGAAAAATTTTATAACCAAGGGGGAGATGACGATGGTGATGATCACGAGCATGAGGACGAGCAGAACGTATATACTCAGTGGCGCCTGGCAACTAATTCCGATGGATCACCTCTTCTTGTCTGTATACAACGCACTGAGTTTGTTACTACTGAGGGAGCACATGTTGTCTCCCATGGTCGCACTATCGGGACCTATTCCAACACCCGTTGCATGGTATTCGGGATGGATACTAGTGTGCTAGCGCCAACACCTTCTCCCTGGTACAGGATTGATAGACTTGGAGAAAACTCGCTCTTCCTTGGACAAAACTACCTGATGATGGTGAAAGGCGATCCAACTGCTGATGACACAATGTTACTAATACCATTTATGAGAAGCAGCTGTGTCTATACCTCGGACATTTGGGTGGTTCCCTACCCTGGTACTGATATAGTAGGCCGCTTCAGCCTAGATGATCAGTCCTGCGTTGGTTTCGAGATCGACAATAGATGGCCCGTCCCAGAGAATCACTTGTGGTTCAAAGCAAGTGTTTCCAACGCCGAGGATTGGTTGAGTTAAAGTTCATTTCATTGCTTGTTATTTGTTGTGTGATGAAAACTTTAGTATTTATAATGTATCCTCGTTGTCGATGTGGGTTAATGACCTGTTGTATGTAATAAAATGATATTCCTGTGATAAACTTACTAAATAAACGAATGGCTTTCGAGTCGCTTCTCTGAGTGAGTGGTGCGACGAGGCAAAAAAATATTTTCTGAATACATAATTGTACATGCATTGCGAAAGGTTATCGGATGAGGCCAATCAACAATAGTAGTACACTATTTGTACTAGCTTCACATGCTTCGCGCGTCGGGCGGGTGTTTTTACTGTGTTACTGTGTTCGTTGTACGTAACCAGCACCTCGAATCCTCGATACTAGTACTATATAAGTAGTAGGAGTAGTAGGGTGGCATGGGCTAGAATAGGCATTCACTTCCAGGAGTACGGCACACGCCACCACCACGACATCCATCTGGCACCATATTTCTTGGAGTCCATGCTAGAGCAATCTCTTCAACCTCGTCGTTTCTCTAACTTCAGCCATCGCGCGGCAGGCGAGGTGGGGGTTTGCCGATAGTCGGTTTCCTCAACTGCGGTCCCACTTGTAAGTCCAACTCCAACGCACGACCCAAAACGGACCTCCATTTTACACGAACTCCAACGATAATTTTGACTAGAAAAGCAAGACCAAAGAAAACAAGAACCACAAGAATACATTTTACTACTCCTGTAAGTTGGATTAGTGCCTTCTCGATGCATTCATTGTTGATCTGCGGAGGCTCAATCTTGCGTGCTTCTTTCTTCTTCGAGTGTAAAGAAGTGGACGTTGCTTCCTCGCATCTAGTCTCATGTCTAGCCTCTATTCTAGTAGGAGTATCAACAAGTGCACTAGTATCATCTCTAGCCTCTATGCTAGCTAAAAGTGCTAGAACATCTACTAAATTGCGCTCTATCAATATATCGATGTACTCTTCTTCCCAATACCAGAACCTGCATCCATTCTACTCCCTCTGTTCCACAATACATGCCTTCTATTTGTCAAAATATAGATGTATCTAGACATGTTTTTAGTATGTAGGTACATCCATTTTTGGACAAATGGAAGGCAAGTATTTTGGAACGAGGGAGTACACAATAATTTTTTTAAGTTAGCACAACTAGTCTAATCCGAGAGCACAACCGAAGATTTGGTCGGGTTCTTCCTTCTTTTGCCGACACGTGGGACATCCAGCATCCAGGTCGTGTCATGCAAGAAAATAGAGTGGTAGTTGAAGCCACGTGATGTGCATCTTGGGTTAAACTGTAAATAGAATCTTACTACTCTTGAGTAACTCCAAAAGCGGCCACCAAGGATCTTTAATGGATTTTTTTTCATCACCAGCACATCGAGGTGAAAGATGTGCAGGTTCAGTGGGTCCTCTTGCGTTTTCACTGACATGTGGGACCGCATGTGAGCAAACAGACGATGGGCACCGCGCGTCCGCTGGCTGGCTGAGAAGAGAGATAGAGGAGGGCTGAGCACGGACTCCAGGAAATTTGTTCTACGTAACCAGCACCTCGATATTCGCATGTGGTTGTTTCTAGAATCAAAAAAGGAGGTACCCCTACTTATGTTACTCCCACTATGCCTAGCCTAAGGTTAGTAGGTGAACTAGCGCTTGGCTCTTCGCCTCTTCCGGAAGTCGATGGTTCTATAGTAGTACTTTTGGCAATCTGACACCAAATGAACTGTTGCATGTCCACCGCTTGTAAGCAAAAGTTTCTCCTCGTGCTGCGAGCCACCGTGCACGCGTTGGCGAGGGAGAAGGTGTAATAAAGCTTCTCGTCGTTCTACGAGTTGATGGGACACATCAAATTTATTTAGTACGTACTCTCTTCAAAAAGGGCTAACCATGTCATTGTTACCGTCCCGTGCTCCGTCGTTGAGTACATGCACTATTCACGTGCCATCGAGGAGAAAAATATTGCGTAGGTGCCATCAAAGTGCACGACTCACTTACGCACTGCTTATCTGATTATGTCCATTTTCTTGCATGACACGTGCACCTTGATGCTAGATGTCTCGTGTGTTGGGAAAAGGATGAACAAAGCTCACGTAAAATAAAATAGTTGAAGATCATAGATTCCTGATTACCGAGAAGGAGCAAGGAACCTCGCGGTGGAGCGTCTGCAAGGAACCTTGCACGTTTTCCCCTGTTTTTGCCGCCTGCCCACCTAATAAATAAAAGAACATGAAGTTTTCGCTAATCACTAGACACGGTACATCATGATGCTAAGTTGAAGATGTTTTATACCCCCTCCATTCCCAAATATAAGTCTTTTTAGAGTTTTCAATAAGGGACTACATACGAAGCAAAATGAGTGAATCTACACTCTAAAATATGTCTACATACATCCGTATGTTGTAGTCTATTTGAAATGGCTAGAAAGACTTATATTTAGGAACGGAGGGAGTAGTTTATATTGAATTATTGATAACCATGCAACAAGCCACACATGTACATGACGCATGCAGCCACACATGTACACAAGCCAACACACTAACTCCACCCGATCCAACTCATGCACATATGCGCACATCATGGAGCACACAATGCATGTACACAACACATGCATGCACACACGCTCGTCCACAGAATGCACGTGAATAACACATGCATGCGCACAAACTCGGCTGCATGGAGGCGTGCGCCATCCGCGGTGACGTCCGGTTCGTCGTGCTACGGCGAAGCTCGCACGCAACGGCGCATACGCATCTCTTGCAGCACCTCTTTGCCGTCATTGCTCAACTACTAGTCGAAGATGAAGACGGCCGCAACCTCGGCCTTAGAGCTAGCACCGATGGAAAACCATGCACGCTGCACGCACATGAGCACGTACGGAGTGCCCATGACGTGGTGGTGGTGCGTCCCCAGTCGCCTCTACTCCTTCTGTGCACGTTGTCTATCAAGGCGGCTGCATGCTAATGATGATGTGGGTGAGATCTTCTAGGACTCAGATGATGATTAGGAAAATTATGAGACACAAAGTGACGTACACTGTCAAGGTCCATGGTCAAGGGGGTGCTAGTAAGTGCTTAGATGTGCTTAGAGCAAGTACAATAGAGTTGAGTTAGCAGGCTATAAGGAATAAACTAGTATATTTCTGCTTAGTTGGAGGAAAGAGAAGAGGAGAGAGAAGGTAAGCGGGCTCTTCGTGAAGAGCCAGTTCTAGCACGTGCTCCTAGGCACTTTGTGAGAATGAAAGGTGGGCCACATAATAAAAAAAGTAGTACACTCTTTTGATCTACTATTGTACATGTTGGCTATAAGATGGGCTGTAGATGACATGGCACTGGCTTATAGCTAGCAGCTGGCTATACTATTAACCATGCTCTTAGATGAGGTGCTAAGTGCATTAAATGGCTTAGTAACTCAAGTCTTCAATGCATAGGTACTTAGTTTATTGGTGCCACATCATATTTTATGCCTACGTGGCAAGCTTAGAAGCTATACATGGTGGAGCACTGGGAGAGGCCAAGGCTGGTCATAGTGGGGAGTAACTTATACTGTAACAAATTACTATGTTACTCTAAACATCTCTATAAACCGGAAATGAGGGACTAGTAACATAGACTAGTATCATATGCAGAGTATGGGAGCACATGATATTTCCCCGTCCGGACCGATCCCAAGTTGGCTTCTCACCCTCTTGGCCCAACAAAAACCCCTCCCCCTCCCGCGCGCGCTTCCCGCCCGGCGCCAGCTGAGCCCGCCGCTCCACATTGATGGCAAGTCAGGGCGACGCGACCTCTCACTGCTTCCACCGTTGAAGCGGTGCGCTGGCCGAGGGTACCGCCCGCTGCACGCCCGACATTTCAAACTACACAGTGGAGAGTAACTTTAGAGAAAATACTACAATTAGATGACATAAGCAGGCTATAAGGACTTAAATATAGTTTTTGTGCTTAGTTGAAGGAGAGAGAAGAGAAGCGGATTGTAAACGTGTAGCCGATTGTACTCCAACATACTTTGTCAGACAAAAGGTGGGGCCATTATTAATGATATTGTATTTATACTAAAGATACTAATGGACGCCTTAATTACTCCATTTTTTGAGACAAACCTTGGTGGGGCTATTATTGACTTTTTTGAGCTATTATTGACTTGGACGTGGGGTTTGGGGGCCAAAGGCCTACTATTATACTCGCACGACCGACCTGACATGCTCTACCCTAGCCACCGCTGTATCATATGGTTTCGCACCGTTCCAGATCTTAGCGCTGCCACGCAATTCTTCTCCAGTCCTCCTTCCCGCATGCACCGCGAGAAGGGACAACAGTCCTCCGAACCCCGCCTTTCGTGATCCTGTACGGGAGAGGGGCGATCAGGTTTTTGGGGAGCACACTCCTGTGACTGCTGCGAGCGACGACTTCCTTAATGACAACCTTCTTCCACGACCACGGTAACCTCTTCATCAACGACATGAGTGACAACATCAACCACATCGGTTCTGCTCCTGCTGTACAGTATGTGATTCTGTCCTCCTGGTTTAGTCCGCATCATTACTTTCATGTTTGCAATTGTCGGCATGATCTATTTACTGCTGATTCAGATTAAATCTCATACTAAATTGCTCATATATTCAATAATCCAATCCAAAAACCTGATTATAGGCAATTTACTCCGAGTGGTTTTGCTGCGCTTTTGAAGCCGCCTACTTTTAAGGGGGTGCAATATAAAAGGTGGCGCACAAAAGCTGTATATTGGTTTCAGATCATGAACTGCTATGACGCCACTAAGGGTAAGCCTGAGGGCAATCTTAATCCTACACATCAGGAAGCTTTTCAGAACATGGATACCCTCTTCAAAGCCACCCTGCTGAGTGTTCTTGACGATTCCATTGTGGATTCATATATGTCGTTTGACAGTGGCAAAGACATGTGGGCTGCGCTCGAGGCCACATTTGGGCCCTCGGGCGCTGGTAACGAGTTGTACATCATGGAGCAATTCTGTGACTACAAGATGACTGATGAGCGCTCTGTTGTTCAGCAGACTCATGAGATACAGTCACTCTCTAAGGAACTTGAGTACTTTAAGTGTGTGTTGCTGGACAAATTTGTTGCTGGGACCATCATTGCCAAGCTTCCACCTTCGTGGAATGATTTTGCTACTTCTCTGAAAAACAAGAGACATGAGTTTTCTGTTTTGGATCTCATTAGCACTCTTGATTTTGAGGAGAAGGCGAGAGAAAAATACACACGTGCTCGGGTCGCTGAGGGAGCTTCTAGTGCCCACATGGTACATGAGAAGAACTTCCAGCCCAACCAGCCCCAAAACAACAAGAACGAATCTCAGGGGAAAGCAAGTTTGATGCAAAGAACAAGCCGTCACATTCTACCAACTTCAAGAAGAATTCTCATAACGGGAAGGGATACACACCTCAATTTTGGTAGCACCGCACAAAATTTATATGGCTGCATCTACCTGCTGTCAGCTAACCTCATGGTGCTCCAGGTATTCCTACATTCGTAACTAGGTACAATGACCACCGCAAGATGAAATTAGCTTATTCGTACGTTGACTTGCTGAATGCAGTGCAGAACGATCCTGTCATGTGTGGAGGAGCAAACAAGCAGTGCAGCCAAAGGTGGAAATCAACCAAGGACTTATGAAATTATATATAATCTTCCTCAGGCAGGTCAGTATCCCCTTCGTCCAGATGATCGTGTTTTGTCATGCCGAGCTATTGATATGTGCTACTATTTTGGAACACCATTTAAGTATAGCTACTGTTTTCCTATCTTTTCAGATTCAGGACAATGAATATGATTTCAGGGGAACTGCACAATATGGACTCATGTTGAGTCATCTCTATTGCCCCATGTGTTTGCTGCAAATGTGTCAGCATCAATTGCAAGATGAGGCAACTAGCTAGCTGTGTAGTTGCCAACATGCTCAAAGTGCTCACAACATTGAGAAGAAACAAGCATGCCCAGGAAATTAATGCGTGCGCAGGGAGGCCCTTTGCTCAGAGAAGCATCGACCGATTTTCTTTATTTCCACACCTTCTCACAGCTTTGTATTGGTTATAGTATGGCGAATCATTGAGATGCATAGACATGCTGGACTTTTGTTCTTCTGAATGTTAGTATGCATACCATATCTTCTGAAGCTTAGTTTAATGTGAGTGTCTACATCCAGCACTACAAAAAAAATACACTTCCGTGATGATACATGTTTGTCACAGTAGGTCGCATTTTCTGTCATGCATGTACATCCATGACAAATTTATGACAGAATCAAGATAGTCATACCTATGCTGTCGTAGAAGTGTTCCATGACATTACCAAAATTATCATCATGGAAGTGTCCACTTCCATGTCGATAAATCACGCGTCACAGAAGTGCTTTCGTCAAGGGTGACCGACACGTGGCATCCATCGTAACGGAACGCCGTTAAGCTATCAGTCGGGTTTTGGATCCGATAACCCGTTAACAGCCCCGACCAATGGGGATTTTCCACATGTTAAATTCTGATTGGTCGACGGATCCACGCGCAAGCTCCGCGTTGGCACAAGTGTCACTCATCCAACGGTCGAGATGACCTATGATATGTTGACACGTGGACCGGCCCAAAAGTGGTCCACAAAGATTAAATGGGCCGGCCTAACCGAAGGCCCATAAGATTTAGCGGGCCATAATGGGCCGGCCCAGCTAAAGACCCACAAAATTTAGCGGACCATAATGGGCCGGCCCAGCTAAAGGCCCACAAGATTTTGCGGACCAGAATGGGCCGGCCCAGCTAAAGGCCCACAAGATTCTGTAGACCATAACTGGCCGGCCCAGCTAAAGGCCCGACATTCTCTGTCAAATCGGCCTGTCAACGGCCTGTCCTAAACTTGTCATCAATGCGGCCCATGGTCACTTCTGCCCCGTTAACTGTCCGCTAAGTAATTGGGCCAAATTACGGCCCGGTGTATTTCCGGCCTGTTAAAGGTCCAGCTTCATTTGGGCCCATTTACACGCCATGAAAACTTTCAGCCCATAAATGACCGTAAAGGATTTGGGTCTTATTCGGCCATGTTTGACATTCGGCCTGTTAGAGGCCCACTATAGATTTGGGCCACTTTCGGCCTATTGTCATTTCTGGCCTGTTAACGCCGGACGTAAACCATGGGCCATATCTGGCCCAATGTCATATCGGACCCATTAACGGCCCATATAAAAATGGCAATAATCTAGCCCGACCGAAGTTCCGGCCCGTTAAAGGCCCGTGTATTAGGTCGGTGCATTTACGGCCGTCCGAATTTCGGCCTGTCAAAGATCTGCATTGTAAATGGGCCACCATTTCGGCCTGCTAAGTCCAGTGGGTTATTTGGCACAATCAGGGCCCAATCTCACTTTCAGTCTATTAAAGGCCCATGTTTTTTATGGGCTCAAGATATTTACACCTGTAAAAGGCCTAATTTTACTGAGGGCCCAAATTATGTTTACGCCTGTTAAAGGCCCACTATTGGTACAGGCTTACCAGAAAAATACGGAAGCTTATGCTGATTTAGGCCCAGATATTTTTAGTGGGCTACATGCCAATTTCGGCCCGTAATCGTTTTCAGCCCAATTGGAATGGGCCCGACGAATGTTGGCATGTTGGGCTGCTACGAAGCTTTCGGCCGAATACATTACTAAGATAAACCTACACTATACAAAAATAGCGTCGTAATTACTGCAGCTTGTGGCAGCATCATAAATGTTGTATCACAACAAAATAAATTCCAACCATACAACAAAAGGCCTATTGGCATAAAGTTTACAGTCCTTCCAGATAAAAGCACCATCAGATGTATAGAAGCACAGATCATTTGACCTGAGTGCTAATGTTTCAGGCTGTAGAATCTGATGGAGTAGCACGATCTCCACATTTTTTCCGCCATTGCTCTTGAACAACGAAGCAAATGTCTGATAGTCTGGTTTCAAACCATTCAAATCTTGACGACATTTCTCAACCACTATTCTTATTTCCAAAACAACGTCCATTAGGGATTGGACTTGTGTCTGGAGCACGGATATATCACTCTGTCTAGCAGGAAGATTTTGTTCAGAAGGCGATTTGGACGAGGTTACCTTGACAACCAACCCAGAATTACGTAGGAAGGTGCTTTTTGCACTGTTAGTGGAGAGATACTGATGCACAGCAGCAAGAGGTGACATTGTGCCTGTCATAGCCTCGTCACCTTCAGGTGGTTGTGGCTGTTCAATCATTTGTTCCATAGCTTCCTGAAAGTTTGAACTTGTAGATTAGTGTACTAGATAATTTACTAATGAGATAAAAACAAACAAAGTAGGTTAAACGTTTATACATAACTTATTTTGGTGAACTACTGTAATACATTAGCATGTATTGTAGTGCCAACTACATAATAAAATAACTTTCGGAACATATGTCCATGTAGCATGCCTACTATATTGTCTATTTCCTCACATTCGTTGACATCTAAGGATAAAGAGACATGGTTTAAAGTAGGATGAACATAGTATGACATCATCCATATCATGAGCAAACAGATATAAAACAAACATGCTATTTTATCATTGTGTGCGCACGTGAACATAACAACTAGATTATAGATCAAGACCAAAAGAATATCCTTCATCTCTTTTAAACCATGTAAGGTGAAATGATACGTTAAGACAACTGTGTATAAAAGTGAACAGAGTAACTGACATTGGCTGCAAACCAAGTAGTTAAATGAACACATCGCAATACCAATCAGTTCAAGGCAGGAGGAGTAAGGACTTACAACAGAGGCTTGAACTGGTGTGCTCATGCCCTTCATCTTGCTGGTGTGGCAATCCTTGAAGATTTGCACTGCATTCGGTTCAGGTTCTTTTTGGTCCGCACGGGCTTTCCTCTGTATTTGGAACAAGTCAATATAGATACGATAATATGGCACACAAAAAATAAGGAAGTAGCAGCTATTTACAAGAGCCTCGCAGTGTGCAATATAGCTACGAGATCCTGTTGTCTGTTGGAATTTCACTTTAGAACGGTTGGTTTTGTTCTTCAAACAATTAGCCTAGAACAAGATACACTTGTAAGGCACACATATAAATACAAGTTCGATATGTGGTCTGATCAAATACATATAGCCTACCTGATACTTTGGATCAGACCAGTGTTTAACAAGGGCTGTCCGGTCTTCATCTGTAATATATTCCACTAGAGATGTTTGGGCGATTTCATTGTTAGCCTTGCCTTCAAAGTGAGATTTTCTAAGGTGGTAGCAATACTGTCGCAGAGCAGACTGCAAAACATGAGTGCATGCTTGTTTAGTTGCATCATCTTTCGGATCCAACTTGAACCTCATCTGTTGAAAAAAGAATGTGTCTTATTAGGAGGAAGCTAGAAAGTATGGGGCAGAGCAAGACAATATTACTAATTGTGATGAATAACATTACTTACGGGTAAATGGTCAAGGAAGGTGTTAAACTGGGTATTGTCTTTCTCATTCCTATACTGGATCCACGTTGGGAGGATACGTGCATGACACCTAACGGCAACGGCTGCCTCTGATACTAACTTGGCTGACTCTGTAGCATCACGTGGCCTTTTTAAACCTGCCTCAAAATGGATCTCCATTCTTCCTCCTTTAGATTTTGTTAATCTGTCAAGCATTATCCCTGATGTCTGTTTCCGCTTGCGCCGTGGTGCTAGTTCAACAACGAATATGGAAAGTGTTAGTGTACATCAAACTGTGAGAGTACATATAAAGGAGCATGCAACTACAACTTGACTCGGTCAGGTACCGTCTTGGTGTTGATGCTCATGAGGTTCATCTGATCTTGCTAAGTCCTGTTGTGTCAGCAGTGCTTCAGAAGTAGTGTTAGGTGTGAAGGCAGCTTGGGAACTGGCCAGTTCCGGAGCAAACGAACGAGTAACTGGTTGAGATGCTGGTACAATTGAAGCGGATGCTGCAGCTGGTGGAGCAGGTGATACTGTGTTTGTAGATTTAGCCGGTGGACTTGGACCTTCTACTGCACTATAAGTACCAGCAGAATCTCGACGACAGATCCTTTTCCATTTCACCCGACGAGTAACAACACTCCCTACTATATTATTTTCCTTGCTCTTTTTTGAGTTTGCCATGTCAAGCTGTACCCACAACACAAAAGAATAAAATCACTCTTCAGAACTCATTGATGGATGATACAAACAAGCAATACTTTGATGTAAGACAACCGTATGAGGATGGAATATGTAAGAAAAACAGGACGACACGACATATTCATAGCTACGATGTGCAAACTAAGCAGAAGGATTTTCAAGAAAATAGAAGTAATGCAAGCTAGACACCATATGAAAAATGCAACCAATATTACTCTGCCAAGTTAAAAGTGTCTTGTCATAAGTGGCAATTCGAAAAATTAGAAGCAGTACAGCGTAGAAATCAATGCAAGATGCAACCACTATCAAACTACCATGTTAAAAGCGTCCAATCATGAGTGACTGATGCGGGATACACAACAGCAGTACTTTGATGTAAGAACATGGTATGATATATAGATGTAGTGTATTCTAGACACAGAAAGCCATGTCATATGCACATGTATAACGTATAAAATTGGCAGGTGCAATTTAATCAAAATAGAAGAAATACAGGCTAGACAACATATGCAACATGAAACCAATTATCACACTGTCAACTTAGAGCAAGCACCTGCGATGGTGGAGTACGGGAGATGAACTCATCATGTAGACTTGGGACTTCAACTTCTTTAGCAGTAGCAGTGGCAAATCTAGAGAGTCTCTATTTGCATCGGTGCGGAGGACCACCAACATCCCCTAACTTACTCTTTTCCTTCCTATTTTCTGATATTGCCTTATGAAGTCAAAACCACAAGAAGATGAATAAAATTAGCTCTGCATAACTGGTTGATGCATGATACAGACGAACACTACTTTGATGTAAGGCAAGCACGAGATAGGAGGATGGAATATATACAAAAAAGACAGCATTTCATATTCATACGTACGATAGGAGGATGGAATATGTATGAAAAATAGTAAGCTGAAGGCATTTCAACAAAACTAGAAGAAATGAAAGCTAGGCACCATATGAACACACAACCAATATCACTCTATCAGGTAAAAAGTGTCTCATCGTAAGTGCCATTTGAAGAAATTAGAAGCAGTACAAGCTAGAAGACAATGCAAGATGCAACCTACATCACAGTCCCAAGTTAAATGTGTCTTATGGGTAAGTGATCATTGCAAGTATAAGTTGTAAGCTACGCAGATGCAATTCAACATAATCAGAAGCAATACAAACTAGACATCATACAGAAAATGCAACCACATATAACAGTTCCAAGTAAGAGCAAGCACCTGTGATGGTGGAGTAGGGGAGATGTGCTCATCATGTACACGTATGTTCTAGAAACAGGAACACGTGTCATATTCACAGGCATTATGTGTAAAGTAAGTAGATGCAATTCAAGTTAGAAGCAATACAAGCTAGACATCATACGCAACATGCAACCACATATAATAGTGCCAAGTTAGAGCAAGCACCTATGATGGTGGAGTAGGGGAGATGTGCTCATCATCTACACAGCTACGCTGACTGTCTAGCCTTGCGTTGTCTTGCGAATCTTGTTGGGAGGATGGCGGAGTAGAATCTGTAGAGAACCTCCATTTCAGTTGCTCGGAAGGACCACCATCATCCAATGCCTTGCCAATTTCCTTTAGCTTTATTGATTTTGCATTGTGAGGTCATACCGACAAGAAAAATGAATATCATTCGCTCTTCAGAACTCATTCATGCATGATACTGACAAACACTACTCTGATGAAAGGCAAAGTCATGATACGAGGATGGAATATGTACGAAAAAATGGACGGCTTGACATATTCACACCTATGATGTGGTAACTAAGCAGAAGGCACTTCAACAAATTAGAAACACTGCAAGACACCATATGGAAGGTGCAATCAATATCACTCTACCAAGTTAAAACTGTCTCGTCATAGGTGGCGTTCATCAAACTAGAAGCAATACATGCTAGAAATCATATTCAAGACGCAAACCAATATCACACTGCCAACTTAAAGGTGCCCCATCATAAGTGACTGATGCAGGATACACAAGCAGAGCAGTTTCATGTAAGAACATGGTGTGATAGACAGATATAGTATGTACAAAAAATAGGAAAGCGTGTCATATTCACATGTATCATGTGTAAGCTAAGCAGATGCAGTTTACACTAATTAGGAGCAATACGAGCTAGACACCATAGGCAACATGCAACCAGATATCACACTGCCAAGTTAGAGCAAGCACCTTGGATGGTGGAGTAGGGGAGCGGAGACTTGGACCTTGTAATGCACTATCAGTACAAGGAGAATCGGTACAGATGCTTCGTTTACGTTGCTGTAGAGGACCACCATCATCGCCTTCCTTACTCTTTTCCTTCCTCTTTCTTGATTTTGCCTTGTCAAGTCAAACCCACAAGAAAAAGGAATAAAATTTGCTCTTCAGAACTCATTGATGCATGATACTGACGAACACTACTTTCATGTAAGGCAGCCGCATAATAGGAGGATGGAATATGTATGAAAAACAGGACGGCGTGACATATTGACATGTATGATGTATAAAGTGTAAACTAAGCACAAGGTGCTTGAACTTGTTAGAATCGATGCAAGCTAGAAACCATATGAAAGATGAAACCAATATCACTCTGCCAAATTAAAAGGGTGCCCTAACAAATGTATTTGACCAAATTAGAAGCAATGCATGGCAACAGGCTAGAAATAATATGCAATATGCAACGAATAAAGGTGACTCATCGTAAGTGATTGATGCAGGATACAGAAGAGAGGTAGTTTCATGTAAGAACAAGGTTAACACATATATGCAGTGTGTACCAAAAATAGGAAGGCATGTCATATTCACAGGTATAGTGTGTAAACTAAGCAGATGCAATTTACCCTAATTAGAAGCATTACAAGCTGGACAGCGTATGCAACATGCAACCACATATCACACTGCGAAGTTAGAGCAAGCACCTGTGATGGTGGTGTAGGGGAAGTGCGGTCTTCAGGTACAGAGCTACGTTCAATATCTTCATTTAGGCTTGTTGTTTCTTGAGAATCATGTGGAGAGGATGAAATTGCATTCTTTATAAGAGTATTGCGTCTCATATTAACCCACGTGCGTGACTGTCTCATCATAAGCGATAGATGCAGGATACACAAGAACAATAGTTTGATGTAAGAACATGGTGTGATAGGCAGATGTAGTATGTACCAAAAACAGGAAGGCGTGTCATATTCACGTGTATAATGTGTAAGCTAAGGAGATGCAATTTAACAAATTAGGAGCATTGATGAGGGATACACAAGAAAAGTAGTTTGATGTAAGAACATGGTTAATAGAAAGACGCAGTATGTACCAAAAACAGGAAGGCATGTCATATTCATAGGTATAATGTGTTAACTAAGCAGATGCAATTTAACCTAATTAGAAGTATTACAAGGTAGACACCATATGCAACATGCAACCACATATCACACTGCCAAGTAAGAGCAAGCACCTGCGATGGTGGTGTGGGGGAAATGCGGTGATCAACTGGAGAGCTACGTTGACTATCTTCATTTACCCTTGCTGTTTCTTGAGAATCATGTGGGGAGGATGACACTGCACTCTTTAAACGAGTAGGGCGTCTCACAGTAACCCACCCGGGTGACTGTCTCATCATAAGTGATTGACAAGGGATACAAAAGAGCATTGGTTTGATCTACGAACATGGTTAATAGACATATGTAGTATGTATCAAAAACAAGAAGGCATGTCATTATGAAAGGTATAATGTGTAAAGTAAGCAGATGCAATTTAACCAAATTGGAAGCAATACAAGCTAGACACCATATGCAACATGCAACCACATTTGACAGCGCGAAGTTAAAGCAAGCACCTGGGATGGTTGTGTGTGGCAATTGAGATCATCAAATGCAGAGCTACGTTTACTGTCTCCAACTGCTGACACTGCACCCATTAGAGCGCTGAAACGCTTAGTGCTTATCTTCGAATTACACTGGAGCGACTTCTGTCTTTTCTTTTCTGCATTCATCAACACTACGTCAGAGTCTGAAACACCTATGCATAAAAAACAATAGTGTGAGTATGGGTGAAGTGTGTGCACAATTAGTACAGTGTAAAGGTAGCAGATAGCAGGTCGGTGAGAAATAAATGACGGGAGACATATGATAGCTCTACAACATGCACGTCACACTAAATTACTACATGATTCTATGAAAATAACAGTCGACTGAAAGCAAATAGGCCAGTTCATTTTTTCTGCACCGTCCGATGTACAAAGAACGGGCAGATCGCCTTCATCTACCTCCAGCCAGTCAGTGTTGACGATCTTCCTCGAAACGCCAACGACCACCGGCCAGTATTCCTCCCCTGCCTGCACCCTCCCCTCGACCTCACCGCACCGCCATGCTTGGCACCGCCCCCCGGCCATCCATTCAAGCCCTGCCAACCTCCTGATCGGGCGCAAGCAACTCCTGCGCCCCACACCCCTATGATCGACACCGGTGCACCGCTTCCCCGGGGAATAGGCGGACTAGGTGCTCCGCGTGCCTAAGCGGGTGCTGCTTATTTTAATTGCGGTTCGGCTGACCCTGAATTGAAATCCAGGCGGGCTACTGACCTCTGGCAAAGGTGAAATAGTAAAAGGGAGGAAACCTTGTGCATTTAGTATCACAAAGAAGATGCAGTAAGAAGCGCTCTACTAGTTTCTTTCGTGGGATGAATACGGTGTGAGCGAAGACGTAAGATTTGCACGAATAAGGGAAGAGGAGTACCTCTTTCTGCTAGCAGTGTTGTGTCCTCCTTCTATTTTTCCGACGATCTTCTTGTTGTTTGCCGGAAACCAGAAGTTGTGGAGGACGGTGCAGCCTTGGACGAACCCATGGCCAAGTTGTTGAGTGTGGTGCGGTGGCCGTCTGTCGGCGGCAGGGAAGCAGATCCGAGGCGGCGAACAATGGCGTAGCGGGAACAGCTCTGGTGCGGTGGACGGTTGCGACAGTGGAGCCGCAACAGTGAGGCGTAGGGCGGCGTGGTCGGAGTGGTTTTGGTACGGCTCACGTCGGCGTCGGCGTCGTGGAGGCAGCTCTGCCTCGGCTTTAGTTGCTAAGTCCTTGAGGGTGTTGCGGTTGCGGTTGCGTTGGACGACGACGTCAGGGTACCGGCTCCGGCGTGACGGAGGAGGGCGGAGGTGGATTGGCCGCTATTGGGTGGAGGACGGAGGAGGCTGGGGTTTCGTGGCTGGTGGAGAGGGCGTTTTCACGCCCACGGAGTATGAACGGGGAAACGGAGGGAGGCGGGGAACTAAGGGGGAACAATGTTTCGGTTTGAGAGGCGCTTGTTTGAAATTTGGGGAAAGTTACAAACTTTGCCCCCATCTAAAATTTCGGACATATTGCGGGTTGGGGGTAGGACAGTCATGTCAGGTGTCCCAAATGTGGGCGGGATAGATTTCGGCCGAGCGCACGGGTGTTTAGGCGCCCACGGCGTATGAATGCTTCTCGGAGGCGGCTGAGACTGGCGTCTTGGTGAAGTTACAAACCTACCCCGGTTTAGACCTTTGGACATCGAGCCGATAGGCTACACGGGCCAGAGTCAGGATAGTAATTTCCTACCACCAAACATTAGTCTCGCGCGGTTTCGGGTGACCAGAGGCCTATTTGGCGCCTCGTTCAATATTTGTGAGCAGAAGCATTAACGTTTTTGGTTCTCTTGAATTGAACTTTCAGGATTTGTCAAACTTCACAAATCTTTACTCTTGAAAATCCTAAAGCTACAATTATTTTGGAATGAAGGGGGTACATTTGAATATACATTGTACACGAGTATATATTAAAAAATATGCAACTTACCTCAGTTCATGCATGGTTCCAGATATAATCTCCTTGGTTACAAAAAATAAAAAGTTAGATATGCGTATGAATATATATAGCATGTTCAAACTCACAACAAATATTGATGCCCCCCTTTACATCTAATTTACAAATGCCATTATCTCTGGTTCAAATAGATGAACACACTTCCTATGAATTCGAATCTTCGAAACCCCCTTTGTGTTGAATTCGACATGTATTTTATTTCGTAGCTAGCAATTTGGAATGTATCCATGCAAGTGACAAATGTATAAAGTGCTTCACACTAAAAACATGGAGTGCACTAATTAATGTTTATATATGAATTGCAAAAGCATCCATTGCCTGTATTTCAAACCGCTATCACTCTATGGATCGATAATATGAAATAAACACATGCACATGCTAGAATTCAATAGAGTATGGGTGCCTGATAGACCGATTTTTGTCCATACGCAATTCACAAAATTCATGATCTCATCCAAAAATAATAATGCCATTTATATTTTAATTTAATGCGTAGAACCGCCTTTTACATGTAGATGCACTATGCCTCGCCTCGTTCTCACAAACACGTTATATCTCTCTCTATCTAACGCATAAGTGCACACACTTTATATGCATCGGCATTTCTCTTTCACACATGCTCACAATCTCTCTCAGGGTGTCGAGGTGTCTCACGCACATGCTCTCTCTGTTTCTCTCTCTCTCTTTCTGACTACTATGTACCACTCTTTTCACTAATCTTAGTTGGAAAACACAATTCCTCTCGCATGCATATATACACACGCACGGTCTCTACTAGCCCTTTATACGCACATATATGTGCCTACGTGTCTCCCGCATGCACATTATCTTTAGGCCTCTCTCGCACACATTGCCCCCCCCCGACACACCTCTCTCTTAGTAGTTGGCAGATATTATTTCATCATATCATTCGGAAGGATATCCCTGGCTGTTAGGCTGGATGGTAATACGAGGCAAAGTTTTACCCTTGTTCGGATCGGACCCTTGCAGTTGAAGAAAGAGCCTACTCTTGTTACTGTATATTAGTGATAGGGGTGTGTACAAAGTACACGTGAATACTAGGCATTGTGCGTGTGTGTATACTATCGACGAACTAGCCCCCAAGCTTGTATAACATACTTAGGGCCTAGGGTTAAAAATCATATATAGTCCGCTTATCACCAGTGGGGATAGAATCCTCCGCGACTCTGGTAGCTTCGTGTTGTACGCCGAGTCCTCCACGTGGGTCTTCGTATAACACATCTCGGTCCAACCTATATGTGGCGTAGGATGGAACCGACCCATGAGTCTTCATGTTGACCCACCACAACTAGAAATGATGTGCCCACCACACCACACACGCAATCGGACACTAAGAAAATAAGCATATACAATAGTACAACGGTATCTAGCTCACGATACGTCTCCATATTTTGTTGATGACACTAACGGACTTTGCATTTGATGCGTGCTCCGTATTTTGTTGACGACACTTACGGTCATTGTATTTGAAACGAAAGCACGATATGGTCACTGGACTTCAGAATAAACTCATCACGGTCACCACATACATTTTGTCGTGCTAACCATCATGTGGTTGGATGGTTAGGAGGATAGTGGTTTCTCGAGCCCACCAAGGTTAAAGTCCCAGTGCTCGCATTTGTCTTGTGTTAATTTCAGTATTTTCCGGTGATGCATGTTCAGTGGGAGGAGATGTTCCACTCGACTACAAGGCACCTATGGCGACTTCCTAAAATCTCCAGATCATATATGCTGGCCCACTCTCTCGAAGGTGCTCATAGGGGTAGGGTTCGCGTGTGTGCGCTTATAGCGGTGAGTGCTTGTGCGTATATATGAGCCCTTGCGTCTGTACCGTGTTAAACAAATACATGTCATGATTATAAGGTCACTGGCTCACCCGTACAACTCCGTATTTTGTTGATGACACAATCAATTGACCAGTCAAATGTTCCACGCGGCGCAACTAGTGTTGCACCATCGGGGCGCGTAACCATGGGGTCCACCTGTCAGTCCGTATATGAAAGAAAGAAATGGTAGTTTGAGTCTGTACTGTGTTAATAAAATAGGAGTACATTTTAGGGTGATCATACGGTCACTGGCTCACCATACAGCTCTGTAATTTGTTGATAACACGATCAATTAACCAGCCAAACGGTCCACATTCAGCAGCGCACATTACCATAGGGCTCACCCGTCAGCGCGTATATGAAGGACAGAAATGGTAATAAATTAGTGGTCCGTGGGTACTCGAAGTCGTGAGGCCTCTGATTGGCAGTCACCGGCAGTTGGGGGGGCGTTCATTGGGCGGTGGGGTGGGGATCGCCGGAGAAAAAGCTCGGCACAGGGGGGGGCTGCTAGAGGGATGGCCGGTGCAGCGGCGGACCGGCGGTGGGGAGTGGTTTCGGGGAGGGCAGGCCGGCCGCGAGCGGCGGGGGCTGGCAGCTCAAGGGGTTGGAGTTTGATGATAAACTGGAGGCCCTTGATTTCATATCCAATGGCTGGAAAATCTAATGACCAGAGATGAAAAAGTCAGTCGACTGACGTGTAGCCTCACCCCGCATGTACACATGCACGCACGCAAGACACGCACGCATGCAGGCGTGCAACACTGACACGTACACATAACGTACACATGCACGCACACAAGACACGCATGCATGCAGGTGTGCAACACTGACACATACACACGCACGCATGCTGGCGTGCAACACTGACACGTAGACATGTACTCACGAACACACGCACATACGCACCCATGGATGCAACACTGAAACGTACCCATGCACGCACGCAACTCTCGCACGCCTGCATGCACACAGAACACGACGCAAGACACACGCTCAACCTATACGTGCATGCACCCTTTGTTAAGGACATGGATTGTTACGGGTATTAATCAATCTTATCTGTGATAAGCATAACATTGATGTTTGCAGCGGTCTTTATGAATCACAACATATCAAACGGGCTATCAACATAGTAGGCTTATCTACATGAAATAGATGACGTCACACTCAATGAACAATCATCGGTTTATGAAATGCCCGCTTCTGACCGCCCTGGCCCACCAAAGGTTCCTCTGTTGTGCGCTGCCTGCGTTGTGTCACTAACATGCATGCCATGCACCCAAAGAGCCCACACGTCAGTGGAAGAACAGCACGGTGTCCTAGGTCAGAGTCGAGGGTGCCACTCGCTGCACGCCCGACTGAACACGCCTCCGTGCCGCATTCAAACGCCTCCATGAAACCCGCCCGTGTGGAAGCCGAGAAACCCACTCTGGACACACGTCCGTTCATGACTGGGCCGGTGTTAAACGCAACGCCGGCCGAGCTCCTCCCGTCCGCCGTCTATTTAATCTCCTATTTAAATGAGGCCAAATGCTGGCCAAGAATCACACACCTCCTCCGCTCCCCTATCTCCTCCACCATTTTGTCCACTCTTACAATGGCTTACGAAGAGTAGTTATTCCGCATCCAAGCTGGCTGGGTAGCCTGCCGGATACGAGTTATGCAACTCGCTGATCCACCTCCCTCCCCTCGCCCGACGGAGCCAGTTGCCGCCCCAAGCCGGCGCGTGCTTCAGAAACTCGCCGCTCCAGGCCAGCTCGACGAGGAGCGGCGCACGGGCGTACCGCGTCTCCCGTTTCTGTGGCCGAGACTCCCATGCCGGCGGCTGCGCCATGCAAGCAATGACAGAAGCCGGGTGCGCGGAGAGCGACGAGTCGGTGACAGAAGCCGGGTGCGCGGAGAGCGAGAGTCGGTGGCCAGCGCCTTCGCGTCCGCCGCCATCATTGAGGAGAAGTAGAACACGGGAGGCCGCCGCCGCTTGGGTCCCATGAAGGCCACCACGGAGGCGACGCCGGCGTACACAACAGGTGTCTTGCCTGATCCTTTTGTTGCGAGGACCTTCGTCGACCCCGCATGGGCTCCACGGAAGAGGGGAATGTTAGGATGAACTCGAGCCGGTGCCGGCCATGGCGAAGTAGTGGCCAGTGATGAACTTGAACCGGTGTCGGCCACCATCATCTTCGGCACCAGCCAATGATATCAGTTGGGTAAGGAAGCGAGCCGTCCTTTGCGCTGAAGCATATACCTCCAGGGCTCCCGGCAGTCCAGTGATCGTGTTGCCGGACATGAGGAACACAAATCGATCGGCAGGCGACCATTTAGGCCAGGTATTATATACATGTGTTGTCTAGAACTAGCACCGCGTAGTTCATTTGAATGTAATGAAATCCGTCATGTTTGTATGAAAATCTGGTATTTTATATGATTTCCGTCGTTGTTTATATGAAATATCAGTTTGTCAACGTGTTTGCGTGAATTTTGTCCAGTTGGATGTCGTAATTTGCGGGTCACCGGTCGGTCTGCGAGCGGCTCGGGTGGCGTTGTGGGACAAAAAAACACAGCTTGTGCGAGCTCGTCTCCAACATGCGCCCTGGAGGATGCATGACAACATGAGCACCCGATCCATTCCTCGTTCATCGGTGGCAAAGGCACCGGTGGACAAAAGGGTCGCCAATATTTTGGCTACCCCGGGCAAGATCCAAACAGCCCCTCCCAACAGATTCAAATCCCTCGTTCGCCGTGGAATTTTTCCATGTGTTGTTTTCATGGACTAGCAAGATGCCCGTGCATTGCACGGAACATCAAGATGCATTTTGTTACAAACTCCTGCATGCATGCAAGGGATAATTAATATCCTCCTTTGCTAGTACCACGAGGCAAACACCATTAATATTACATCGATTAGTGTTAGTGGCCTTATATATCTGCAAATTGTAATTTTGATAGTGGCCCCTTGTATATAAAAATGGAGGGAGAAAGATGAGAGATAAGGTGAGGAGGAGTGGGGCGTGGTGGTGACTGGTGGTCGGACTCGGCGGAGGCATGGGGATGGACGGCACATTATGTCTAGGTTTGTATCTCTCTCACACACACTACATAGGTGGGGGACGTGCACGAAGAGAAGAGGTGCACGCACAGCGCACGTACTCCCGTCTCTTTCCCAACCACACCCGCGCGGGTACACGGTGGAGCTCATTTCTATATGAAAAAGGCAGCCCACGTGGTAAATTGGCACGTGTACTGGTTGTCCACTTGGTGGAGGGAGGATCGTCTACCACGGGTGAACAAACAAATTGCGACTTGACGTGTTATGTTAAAAAAAGAGACAAACCATGTGGAGCCTACCTTAGAGGCAAGGCTCTATACACTAGAGTACTTTTGATGTGTCCCGTCAACTCGCAGAATGAGGAGAGGCTTGCTTAGTAAGCCGTCTCCCCCGCCCACGGGCGCGGTGGCTCGCAGGATGAGGCGCAGCTTGCTTACGAGTAGTAGTAGTAGTACTCCTACTACTGTACGCCTTACGCCCGCTCCCTCGCCCACGCGCGCGGTGGCTCGCAGCACGAGGAGAAAAATTTACTCCCTCCGTCTAGGTGAGTAAGTCATCTTAGGTTGTGCACCGTGACCAAGGAGGAGGAGAAAACGAGAGAACTTAATGTTCATTTGCTAATTAATAGCATTGCATGCAATGAACTAACCACTTCATGTCGTGTTTGGTAGTCTCAAGTCATTAAAAGCATGCACACCCCACATCTCTTATTGGTTGATATGTCAAGAAACAAGAACGAGGTAGAATTTAATGCATCGCGCCTAAGTGTTTTGGGATTATTTGGTTTTCGTAAGACAACCACACACCTAGACGGAGGGAGTACTACTCCCTCCATTTACTCCTCGTCCCTACTACGTACCTTGGTTAGTACTCCCTCCATTTACTTATACAAGGCCACTATAAAAAATACATTTTTCATCTATACAAGGCCACAAATAGTAATCGAGACAAAAGTTACTACTCCCTCCTTTCCAGTTTAGGCTGGTCATAGTGGGGAGTAACTTATACTAGTATCATGCATATGATACTAGTCTAAGTTACTACCTCCATAGTGCAAAGTAACATAGTAGTAGTGTCATAGATGGCTTCATTTATTAACTCGTAGACTCATTTTGCCTCGGGAAATGTTATGTTACAGTAACATATTATGTTACCACAAACACCTCTTTCCTCATTAAATACATGCCACATAAGCAAAATTGTCTTGGGATGTGTTAAGTTACTATCTTAGTTATCCCCACTATGGCTAGCCTTATGGCTCAGTTTCAAAATCTCTCCAACCAAGGTAGACGGTGAGTGGTCGAATTAATTTCGTAGTTTGCACAAGTAATTAGTACGCTCATTTTTCTCAAGAAGTTATGTTTACCGAGGCATTAATTAGAACGAATGCATGAATGACCACTAAATTTCCATGAACTTGTGCATGCATTGGTTAGTTTCCTCTTGACACTGCTTGTGTCGGGTGATCTAACGCACCTCGAAATCCAACATGTAATGGTACTACTACTAGTATAGTAGAATCGAGACTTATCAAATGGAAAAACGAATGTTTTTTAGATGAGCCCTATAAGCCCTAGTGGGTACGTACTCCGTAAAAACGGATTTTTCCAAAACTTAGTCGCTCCTTTCATGAATTCTGTAGTATACTCCTCCGTCGATGCTCCCTTTCATGAATTCTGTACTTCCTGTCGCCAACATGTGGGACATATAGCAACCGGGTCGACGTGTCAAGCACCAAATAATAGTGTAGAACAGCAGGGGGACGCACCCCACTTGTACCGGCCCAGTAGTAGTAATGAGCAATGAGATGTCAAATCACAATGCCGCACCTTCCCAGATAGACGAAGCAACCATTATTTCACACTTCGGTTCGCCATCATCTCAAACCACGTAGTATTGCTTCTACCTCAAGAGGGACACGCGCATCGCCTTGGTACATCATGACATGTGGGACCGCATGACAGGCCATGCTCCCCCGCCGATCGCTCGGTAAAATCACCTCATTTTTACTACTTCCCCCGTCTAGATGAATAAGTCACCTTATGAAATCCAGATTTTCCCAAAACCATAAGGCGCATAACACTAAATTCTCCTCGATCCCGTCTTAGTCTCGTTCAGGAGCGACCGCATCCTGCTTGATTCTCTCGCTGCCTCATTCTCCCCCGTGGAAACCCCTCCCCTTGACCAGTGCATGCATCGTGGCCAGCATGGAATCACGTCTGTGGGCCTGCATGGACAGCTGAAAAGTCATCCTAATAACTAGCGATTAATTGCTGATTTTGCTTTCTTTTGTAACAACGTTTTGATTGGAAGTTCAGCTATTCCCGATGCTCCTCCTCGCCCAATCAAAAGCCACCTAGGTCCCGCTGCCACTCCTAAGATGACTAATTCACCTAGACGGAGGGAGTATACTTCCTCCGTATCGGTTTACTACATGGCATGCATGTCGTTCTAGGTTGAGAATTTAACTGGCTATATATGTGATGAATAGTACTCCATCCTTTTAAAAAATGTATACTTTTGTACAGTAGTACTATCGATGGATTGCGCCGTGGAGCAAAAATTGAAATTAAAAAAAAGGTGGTACATATAGAGAGCGCTCGTCGCCAAATTATGCATATAGTACTATTAAAAAAGCTAGTACGTGCTTAATTGGGGTGCTAAATTATATTAAAGAAATACTAGTAGTATGTATCATACTGAGGAGTTAAAGTAACGAGAAGAAACATAACATAGTTCTGCTAGGGTTCAGCACAACACACCCCTCAAATTCAACTAAGCACACCTGAAATTAAACTGTGCAACTAATCCGATAGACACTGCATTAGAACCACCATGAGCAACAATACTGCCACCTTACTCACTCGGAGGAGTCCTCGTCCACGTCCTCGACTTTGTCCTTGTCCCTCTTCCTCTTGGCCGATAATTCTTTGCTTGAACCGCACACTTGGCTCTTGGTCTTCATCCAACCCTTGTAGATATTGAAACAAAGGTAGCCATCCATTACAGCGTAGTGCATGTGGTCTATATCTAGTACATTCCTCTGCCATGCATAACGATGAAACGTGTAATGAGGTTTCTCCAGTTTACCGTACGAAGGATGAACCATGGCTCCTGCCAGGGTCAGCATTGAAGGCTGACGAGAGGACACCAGCTGATTCTTCTGGAGGTCGAAGGTGTTGCCTACAATGAGGCCTATCCGACCCAGGACTTCTTTGTCGTTACCAAAGTCTATAGTAACGAATTTGACTAGGTTGCTCTCGAGGAAGTCCTTAAAATCTAGGCATTCAACGTTGGCATGGCATATGTGGTAGACCAAGCATAAGTCATGCACGCAAACCTGGATCACGGCGGGCTTCTTCCTCTCTTCGTCCTTTAGATCCTTCTCTCGTCCCAGGACTGTGGTGTACTCAACATCTAGCCCAGCGACCCGCTCATCATCTGAGTCTTCGAACATGCTTCTGAAGCGAGAAAGGCATCCTTTCACCATCCCGGAAGAACGGGTGTAGATGACGTCGAACTCATCGCCGGTGATGGTTCTAACCTTGTACTCACCACGGATCGTGGAGATTTGGGACGCCATGGATTTGGGAGAAGGGTTAGGATTAGTGGAACTGCCATAATGTGAATGGACAGGATGACTAGGAGCGAACCGCCGTAGTATTGAAGGACGTGCGGGGACGAGTAGGAGCAAACTACCAACGTGCGAACGGCAGGGTAGTGGCTTTCCTCCCATGATACGGGCTTCCGAGAGCCCTTGGATCTGAGATCGAACGGTTGCATGGCGTGATTCTAGACCTATGGGTGAATATCCTATCCTGGAGGGTTATTCTGCAAATTTTCAGCAACTTAGCATGCGACCGTTTGATCTCAGATCCAAGGGCTGCCAGCATCCCGTGTCATGGTTGCGCCTACCACGACCGTCGCGTCGCTCGCATGGTCGCGCCCTTGGAGATTTAACACGGTGTGTTAGGCTATCTGATGTTGGCATGTCATACATAGTCATCACTTGGTCACTCATACTACAACAAGGTTAGCTATAAGGTTGGCTATAAGTGTATTTTTTTACTCCTCTCTATCTCTTTCTTCATACTCCCTCCGTCCCATAATATAAGAACGTTTTTGACACTAGGACACAGGGAGTACTAGTATTTATTGCATTTGCCAAGGAGTGACCTCTTCCAATGAAATGGTGTTGCTAAGTTTGCTTCATTTAATTAGCTATAGACTCAAAATTGTGTTTTCACCTAGGTACACGCGCTTAGCACTATTTCTTCCTTGGGTCACCAAACTTGCCACATCAGACTTTATGCCGATGTGGCAAGCTTAGCACCTGTAGGAGTAAGTACTACAATAGTGGGCTATAAGCCTGCTTTACATGGCATTTTTGCATGTGTGGAGGAAAGAGGCAAGGAAAAAGTGGAGAAGTGGGCTCTCATGCAAGAGCCAACCTCAACTACATGGTGGAGCATTGGGAGAGGCACCTATATGGAGGTGGTCAGGAATCGGGAGACTCACACCGGTCGTAGCGCCGCAGTTAAAATGATAATGGCAAGTTAAATCACGGGGCCCCACCTGTCGAGCAGTAGCTCGCTGTCAAATCACACGACCCTACGTTTGCAGCAGCCTACTCCCTCGTCTTCTCGCGTCTCTGTCGAACCGACTAGGCAGAACTGCCCCGCCTACCGCGCAGGAAAAGCCCCGCCATCGACTTTTAAATACAACTACATCCGCTTAAGAATCCAATGATATAGTAGTACTTTTTGTGACATATTAGTAACTCATATTTAGTTAGTCAAATGGATGACCTAGAACTACGTGCACGCCCTATAAACCGAGACGCCTAAAAAATAAAAAACCGAGACAGAGAGGGTAGTTCAACACGTATCTTTTTAGATCAATATAGTCGGGATTCACCAAGGAGCAAAACCAAGTGGTAGGCTGCTCCTATCGTGTTGGCGTAGCAACTCAAGCAGGGTTAGTCCGCACACGAAATGGCGACACACTTAACAGGACCCCTTTGGCCGACATGTGGCTCATCCACCGTCTTGTTCCACGTGCGATGCACCAAATTACAGTTCGGAGCAGCGGTTGGAACTAGAGGCACCCCGGTCGTAGCGCCGCAGTAGTAGAAAATGAGAGACGAGGGGTCAAATCACAAAGCCCCACCTTTCCCGCATTAAGCTGGACGGACGAAGCAACCATCATTTCACTCTAGAGACCGCATTAAGCTGGACGTACGAAGAAACCATCATTTCACTCTAGGGCGCAAGAGCATAAAGAAAAGAGAAAACAATGATGCGTGCGGCAGCTACCTAGGGCACCCTAGGGTAGGGGTCTCCACTACGTATCCTTTTTTTGAAAGCGCCTCCACTACAAATCGGCTTCTCCCTCGTCCTCTTAAAGAAAATCAATGATGAGTGCGGCGTTAGGGTTTGTAGGAGTACTACGGCATGCGGGGCCACGTCGTAGTAAACGGGTTTGAGTCGACGCATGTGTGGGCCGCTTGGTTTTACGGGAACGAGGCAACATTTTGGGTTCGGGGATCAGTGGAGATATAGTATGTACAAAAAATTGTGGATGTAGGTTCAACCGAAAGGCAATGATGCATTGAACACATGAGATTTTGAAACCAAATTATGAATAAATACACACTATAGCATGTAAAGCTTTGAGTCATATATGCATGATGTAGATGTTCGTTTAGTTCTTATAGTTCATCTCATTCAAAATCAACTAGTTTTATAAAAATGTTAAGATTCATGGGGTTGTGCATTGTAAAGCATAAAGTAAAAAACAAATAATGGCAATTCATTTAGAAAAAAACAATTATGATACAGAAGATTCTAGAACAAAGGAGAAGTGCTTGTGTTTTGAGGTTTGTGCATTATGCTTAAGTTCAACCATGGAGTCTTCTAAATTGTACATGTGGCAGATCTGGTGGAATGTTGATGATATCCAATGGCCAGTAGTGCTCGGATTCGCCATCTCTGCACTGTCGGATTAGCTTCATCCAGCTAACATCTTTCAAAGTTATTGGCACACTATATAGTTCTTGTGCCATAGTTGCATGTTTCAGAAAAAAGCTACTAGTGGGTTGTACTATCTATTTAGGAATAGAAGATGTATACATGGAAGTTGTAGGGAAAGAGATGAAATGGAGCATCTCAATTCCTATGAGTAGGGATTGGAAAAGAGATGTCATTTGGTCCACATCATAGGAACTTTTCTATTGAATCTAGAGATGACATGTATCTCAATTCCTATGAGGGATTAGAAAAGATATGTAATTTGGTTCAGATCATAGGAACTTTTCTATTGAATATACGCTAATGTTTATTTTATTTTGAAATTAAGGGAGTATAAGAATCCATTCATTTGAACCAAGTGGCTCTAAAGCTATAGAAATGATATCATGTTTATTTCTTTGGAATGTGGAGTATATGAATCTATTCCTATGAACAAATTGGCTCTAAAGGAAAAAATCCTATAAAAATCATATCATATAGAGTTCCTATGATATTCCTCGACGCCAAAGGATGGTTGAAATTGATGCGGGTGATACGATGGTTTTATTTTGTAGACTCCTCCCCCATCTTTATAGTTACCTCTCAAAGATGAATGAAATAATATATACAGGGTATTCTACATGTGCAATTTGGTACACGAAAACTTGGTAAAAGTTTGCGAGGTTTGAATTTTTGGAACCGAGGGAGCATACGACAGTTGCTAACACTCACGTGGAAGATTTGTGTGTAGGAGGAGTGTCTGTTCTGTTAAATGACATGGCAAAACTGACACTGTCGGATGCCGATCTAACGGTTCTTACGGCGTTCGTCAGGAAAAGGCTTGTGGCGAATGTTTGTCGGATAATGATTTACGGACACATGCATTGCATTGATACGTGCCCCCCTTACTCTCACGCACACGCACCCTCATGAGTCACGACTCTCCCGAGTCCTCTCGTAGACTCGCACGTCGCACCCACCGTCTATCTGCAGGTAGACGTCACGCACATATGTGCTCTTCACACCCTACCCTCAGAACTTCTAAAAAACAAAAGACGTCGCGACATTTTATTTTAGCTCACACGTCACACACTTATACTATTACACTTGCGGCGAATGTTCTTTGGGCATAGAATATTGTACTGTCACGAAGAGAAGCAGTGCACGCACGCACTAGTTCTCTCACACCCACTCACTGGTACATGTAGGAGCGCATTTTTTTGAAGCTGGTACAACAAAATCACTCCACTATATATATAAGCAGGAGCCTTAGCACTTGCTTTACTAGGGTTCCTCTCGTTCACTCTCTCATGCTCTCGAGATCTAAGAAATACATAGGTGGCCACACTCTCTCGTAGCTCACGGCTGGTCACAAATCTAGCCGGACAACCTCGACCGAGGCAGGGGTGTCGGTGCATCGTTCACGCCGTCGTCAGCGGTGAGGGTGGAGACCAACGGCTGCCCGCGCGTCCCGATCGGCGGCCGTGTCGTTCTCTCCGAGAGAGCGCCGGCTCGGGAGTGCCTTCGACCCCTTCTTCCTCCCTGCGGTATTGTGGCCAAGATGCGGCCTCCCGATGCCGTCTTTGCCACATGCCGACGACCCTCATGTATATATGCCTTCGAAACCTGCCTTGCTCTACTGCCCCAGCTCCCTTCGTGTGGATCTTTTTCTACTTCTGTCTACTGTTCCAAAGCCACCTAGACTTTTACTATTATTAGAGGTAAAGCTAGTTCATAGAGTCAACTCTAAGAGTTGGTTCAAACAGGGAAGAAAGTGGGAAAGCTGTAGCATGAATCTAGGACTTGGTTCTAAGAGGAAACGGGGGAAAGTAGTAGATACTGGCTACCCAACTGGTCTCTTGGTTGAAAAGACGAAGAAAGCATGGTGGATGGCGAAGGGTGGGGGGAAGTGGACCTATCTCTTGGTTGAAAAAGGAAAGAAAGTGACGGGTGTTGGGGGACAACGCAAATGAGAATGAGCAGGTCTAGATTTCCTGTGCTCACATAGGAAAATGTCACCGAGGAGATAAAAAATGGGACAAATGCAGACATGCTGCCTGAATGTTTGCCGCTCTCGGCAACCACATCTTCCTCACCACTTTATGCCCCTGCTGTCCCTACGCCCATATCGCTACCGTTAATGTGAAATCACATGAAGCATTAAGCAATGCCACCTAATGTCACTATAAGTAATGGTCTAGTGCTGTCGATAAATTGAAGCAATGCCACCACCATTTTATTAAGTGCTTCCGTCTTGCTTTATTTCCCATGAATTGTGTTTTTGCAGTTACACTTAACTCTCACACCGCTAACATTGCTTCATCCCAGTGGAACTGCACAAATTTGATTGCACATTTACTGACCATGTGCTACTCTCATGACAGTAATACTAATGCTATTGTTCTGCATGTTAATCTAGTGGCATTGTTGATGTGATGTGATGCTACTTACTTAAGGACTCTTCATACTGTCAATCTAGTGCCAATTATAACACAATAGATGCTGCTATTAATCATACACCACTGCAAATATCTGTCACTGTTTAAATAACCATATTTCGTATTTGCGCAAACAGGGATGTCTGTCTCCATATCGTTTCGGGATGTCTGTCTCCATATCGTTTCTATCCGCGCAATCAAAAGCACACACCTCAGTTTTAGTACAACTGCACAAAATGAGATGGCTATCCCTCATTGCCGTCGTCTAACCTCTAGTCTTCAAGGTATTCCTACATTGGTAGTAACTAAGGTAGAATGACGAACGCAATCTAAAAGAAGCTGATTCATACATTTTACTTCCTAATTGCGGTGCAGGGACGAGCAAAAACAACTGCATCCTAGTCCGGAATGCACTTTCTGCCAGTTCTTCCACGGACCGAGGACTAGCTGGCACGGCTGCATGGCGGTTTTTTGGACAAGTGCACGGACAAGAGGCATTGTGGTCTGCTTATTTCTGCAAATAACGGTGCTTAAATTTAGTGGAATGCATAAGCATTTCAACTGGTCAGTACACTGCATGGTTCAGTTCAGCATTCCAGCTGAGACCACAATTATAATTGGTTATTCTGGAATGAGAGAACCTAACCCTGGATGGTGGCAACAAGAAAAAACCAGAGTGAACTCCAGGAAATTTAAGCCTGCCGGGAGGCCATTTGCTCAGAGAAGCCTTGCTTGTTTTTTCCTGATTTGTCAACCTTCTCACAACTTTGTCTTTTGCTGTGAACTAGTATATGTTTGTTATGTTCTATGAATCATTGAGATGTATAAAATTGCTTAACTTATGCTTTTCAAGTTTTTTATGAAGACGAGTTTAATGTGAGTGTTCCACATGAGCGCTGGACTAGCATGTGAACGTTTGCAATTTATTACATTGTGGCCACAATTAACTGCATGAACCACTGTAACAAGATACATAGTTGCTTATATGCCAGACAACAGATTGTTGATTGTTAGCTGGTCGACAGCCTAGTGTTGAAGTGAGCTGAGCCAATGTGTCCTGTTTTGCACAACTGCTTACAAGTGGGGTAGCACCAACAGTGTTTATAAGTACTTATGTATACGTCGGCGCACAGTTCTCGAATGGGTGCTCTATTTCATCAAAACACACACTGCTTGTATGATAAACCGTGACAACTTATGTCTTACCATGCCATATTCATGAAAAAACTAGTGAGCACGCATCTGTTTCGGCAACAATTACGATGGTTCTCACATGATTCACGGGCACACAAAAGTAGCAGCAGTTCCCATAGACGGATTCAAACAGAGTACTAGCCCCAGAGGGGTCGATAACAGGCAAGGTTCGGATAATTAGACACAATCCAAACTACTATTAAACACTAGTTGGGGCAACTATTTCATGCCTCGATCTAATTTGGGATGGACACAAGACAGACCTTTCCATGAACATCATCGAGGACGTCCCGCAGCAGCTCAATCCTGTGAACCTTCATGAAGACAACCTTGTGGCTTTGCCACTGATAAACTTGTTTGTGGAGACATGCCACGTCATCTTCCTGCGTAAGCTTGACAAGAATAGTATGCCTCACAAACGAAGGAGTAGCTTTGAACTTCTTGTGCTTCAGTACACCCTGGACAACACGCCTGACAACAGTGAGGTTGGAATACAAATCTTCATTGGTATAACCGCAAATGGCTTCCAGGAACCAACAACCTAAGAACTCTGTTTTCCCAGTGTGTATATTTAGGTCATTCGCCTCATAGCGAGTGACATGTACAACCACACAATCCTTGTCTGCATCAGGGTTCTAATTGAAACAGAAACAAATTCTGAATTACTTTTCAGTATAAGAAACACAAGTTATTTAAACCACTATGTATAGCATGGCATCGAAGCTAATAAAATTTTGCATTATTAATCACCACATACTTAGATGAAAAACCACAATCGAGATCGG
>NC_057807.1:437090683-437100413 GCF_018294505.1 Triticum aestivum | reverse complement strand
ATGACTGGGGTTACTCTCCGCCTGCATACTGCCTTCTAATTTGGTGGATGGCATTTGGGCCCGCGTGCTGCATGGCCCGCATGTCAGTGAACAAAAGTATGACGGCATTCAGTAGAGGGAGACGTTTCAATGACCTAGGAGGAGCCAGAAGCGGTAGAGTGTCTCCACTGTACTAGTAGTAATTGTTTTTTTGGGTAGCTGTAGAGTGTCTCCACTGTACTAGTAGTAATTGTTTCTCTAGGCCCAAGATAAAACAACCCATCCACACTAGTAAATAGTAAAATCAATTCAAAAGCCCTATATTTACTGAATGAGAGGCGCTACCCACACCCAGCACACCGCCCCCCAAAAACCTGGGTGCTCTTCTTCCTCCTTGCTCCCACCCACCTCACGTCAGCTCGCTCCACTCGTACCGCCAAATTCCTCACCTCACTCCTACAGAAAACCCCAGCCCCCCTTCTTTCTCACTACTACATCAAAAACCTCAGCTCCCCTTCTTCTTCACTCGCACTACAACTAGGATCGTCATTCGTTACTCTGCTCAAATCTGTGAGCGCGACGCGACGCCCTCGAGGAAAATGGAGTCGGATGACCCCAGCTCCAAGAAGATGAGGCTCCCGCCAGCGGCGACGCGTGTTGTAGATCCCACAGCCGGCAGCGCGGGGAGAAGCGGCGACCCCGTCCCCACTAGATCCCAGGAACCCGTAGAATCTCGAGTAGACCGCATCAGCGATCTCCCGGACGCCGTACTTGGGGAGATCATCTCGCTTCTCCCCACCAAGGATTGCTGCCGCACCCTAGTCCTCTCAATTCGATGGCACCCTCTATGGCACACCGTGCCCCTTAATCTCGACTGTCGTCAGCTATCTCTCTTCAATGATTTTGAAATCCCCAGAGCCATCATCTCCTCCCACCAGGGCTCCGTTCAAAGCCTCTGCATCCCGTCATGCTACCTGAGCAAGCATACCATGCCCTGCATGGTGGACGCCTGGCTGAAATCCCTTGAATTCACAGAACTACAGCTGCTTGAGTTCTACTATTCCCCTGGAAATCACATACCACATACCGAACGCCATGAACTTGTGCCCTCAACACCGATGTCCATCTCGTGGTTTTCCTCCTCTCTCCACACCGCCATCTTTGCGCTGTGCTACCTACCAGACAATCTGGTCCTAAACCTTCGACTCCCATTTCTCAAGAAACTTTCACTTGTGCGGGTTCATATATCGGAGGCCTCATTGCACAACATCATCCACTCCAGTTGCCCTGCCCTGGAGTGCTTGATGCTTGTTTTCACAGTTAGAATCGGTTGTTTCCAAATAAAGTCGCCTAACCTTGTAAGAATTGGAATTTCTTTTGACGGAAGGCAGCTCATCATCCAAGATGCCCCTTCACTTCAAAGGTTGATCCTTGATTCTAGTTATTCACCGTTGAAAATAACCGTACTCTCTGCGCCTAAACTGGAGACCTTGGGTGTAATACATGATCTCTGTGCTCATTTCAATATGGTGTTTGGCTCCACAGTTCTTTAGGTACTTTATATTATCATCTACACTTGTAACCATAAGCTGCATTTTAAATTTCTGCCCATAAGTTATATATCATCTTGGAGTACCCATTTTGTACTAATATTATGTTCTATGCTCAGTGAAGAGTTTCTCCATGGATGGCCTATCAATGGTGCTGGATTCTGTCAAGATCTTATATATCCAAATGATTAGTTTTGATCTGAACAAGATTAGTGGCTTGCTGCAATGCTTTCCATGTTTGGAGAAGTTGTATATAAAGGTGATAATTTCACACGCACATTGGAAGCCCGTATATAGTGTACTAGAACTAACCGTTCAGCTGTTGCTCTTTCGACACTCTTTTTTTAGACCTTAACTGTTTTCAATCTTCATGTCTATTTAGGCAACAGGACGGGGTAAGAAAGTTATAACCAATCGGTGGATTCGTAACCATCGGGATTTTCTCACTTTTCATGAGATTCGATTGAAGACAATAACGCTAGAACGATATGTAGCCAACCGTGCAAACACTAGATTTGTCACATTCTTCCTGCTGAATGCGAGGTTACTATTGTCCATCAGGCTTAAGTTCATCAGCAGCATGGTTTTGATGGATGGGTATGTCGAAGAGCAAAAAAAGGAGTTTCAGGTGGGCAAAAGAGCATCTGAATGTGCCGGGCTTCTATTTACAACATATTGTGGTCATAATCCAGTAAATTTTACGACCCAGGATGTTCATTCTATGGACCTGACCGATCCATTTGACTGTGACTGCCGAAAAAGTGCTGGAGTTAGATGTTGTTGCCCTTTTCAACCTGGGTTTTTTTGTAAACGTGATGAACAATTAACCCTCGTGCTTTTGTATAGTTTGTAAGCTGGAGTTAGATGTTCCTGCCCTTTTCAACTCGGCTGTGACTGTCATATTTTCTGTGAAACAAGGCATGGCTTGCCATTCATTTAATTTAGAGTGAAATATTGTAATAAATCCCAACCAAGGGACATAACACCACTCTCGCCGGCTGCTTGAGCTCACTGTGCATTACAGAAGCCAAGTGATTAGCCCCCAACAGCACCCACAAACTTATTTCAAACTAGCACATCAAATGGGCTGTAAATTTTCATAGGAAAGGTTGCATGACCATGATAGATTTGGATTCTGACATTTGGGACCCGCGAGGAAATAGCCTAGCTAGTCAACAAACGATTCTGCCTACTAGCCGTTGGATTGACATCCAACATCTGTCGTGTATCTTCTATCTCTTGTCCTCTTCCTCCAGCCGCCCAAACCGAACCACCCCGTCGGCTCCGCCTGCTCCCGCATCCCATGGCTGGCTACGCCTCCTCCGCCCTACTGTACGTACCCTCCAACGTTGGCCAGTCCCTCCCTCTATTCCCCCACACGTCCTATTATTCTCCGGCGAAGTCAGCCCCAACACGCACCCGCACCCGAACCAGTCAACCCTCGTACTCCCCTCCACCTGCGACTGGACCGACGCATCTTCCACGACTCCTGTTCATTCCGTCCGAAGCCTTGCTGTCGTCCTCCGCCTTGCGGCCTTGGTTCGCTCGCCGTGCGCAGTGTGCCGCCCTCTTGCATTGTCAACGTCGTCAACAACCAAGAGGAACAAGGAGATGACTGTACGTGGAGAGGATGACAGTAGGGACCCACCAGCGTCATGGCAGTACGCAAGCAAGTGCCTCTGTATTACAAGCCCAAAAATATGGTTCCTCCTAATGGTTGGACATCTGGGGCTCACGCCATTGTTAATGTAGTCAATAAACGAGAGAATTACACTATGAGCGGCTGACACCGGGGACCCAGCAGGTCGCGCAGTTTTTTTTGAGGAACAAGCAGTTGTTATTTATACTAGTTTTAGCGACGGATCAGGGTAACAACGGGGCTGTGCGGGGGCCGTGGCCCGTCTAGCCAGGGTTTTATTTATGTTTACCACATCATGAGCCCAGTTGTGTTTTTTTCTTGCTGAAAATGTCTAGCCCAGTTCTATTTTTTAAAGAAATACCGAAACAAGGCCTACTTGCTTTATCGGCCCTGCTGGGCTGCAAATCTTTCAAGACGAGGAGAGTTTCATTTGGTTTGCCCAGACATGGGCTGTACATTTTTAAAACACATCAAACCGGGAATTAGTTTCAGTTTTTTTCATTACAAGATTTTAAATTCCATTGATTTTTATGTGTGGACAATTATTTGGATTTTATATTTATATAAATTATTTTTCAAAATAGTTTGAATGTGAATCGATATTTCTGGATTAAAAACAGTTGACCGCACCGAAATATGCAAAATTTCGTATACTTTTTAACCATGGCCACAATATGGGGTGTAATGCTAACAGAAAGAAGATGGGATCCAAAAAAATTCTTAAGAATTAGCAAATGGGATGTACATTATTAGAAATAATGGCAGATGGGCTGTCTGCTGTTTTCCACAGATTTGAGGCTGACTTGTGCGCCTACTACAGGTTGACGCGTATGCTTTCATAAAAACAAGGTTGACGCACACGCAACGCCCTGTCAACTTAGTCAACACACGAGAGCAGTGACTATTGGATGTCCATCCAACGGTTGTCGTGCTTCTTCAATCTTTGCTCTTCATGCTCCAGCCGCTCAAACAAGCGCCGGTGGGACTGCCTACTCCCTCCTCCCCATGGCTGGCTGTGCTGCCGCGCAGGCCTCACCGCCCTAGCGTACTCCCGTCGCTGGCCTAGCCATCCCTCTACTAACCCACACCTACTGTTATTCTTCGGCGACAGTAGACGAACCAGTAAACCCTCGTACAGTCGTACTCCTCTCTGCGTGGGCATCCACTGCCGTGTCTTCCCCGGCTCCGCGTCGTCCCCATCCTAGGCCTCGCTGTCGTCCACCGCCTTGGTGCTCCCGGTGCGGCGTGGTCAATGTGGTCAACGACATTCCATCGGAAGAGTACTGTACGTGGAGAGGCTGACAGCTGGGTCCACGGCCACAACCCAGTTTTTTTGTGATTTGCCAAGTAAGTCGCTTTGTCAGGCCTCTTGGGCTGCAAATCTTTCAAGACGAGGAGAGCTTTCATTCGGCTGGCCGAGAAAATGGCCCATCAGTAATGAGAAATGGGTTGTACATTTTTAAAACACATCAAACCGGCAATTAGTTTCAAATATCTTTTTTTTTTCATTTCAAGATTTTAAATTACATTAATTTTTATGCGTGGAGAATTTGTTGGATTTTATATTGATATACATTTATTTTTAAAATCAGTTTGAATGTGAGTCGAAATTTCGGGATTAAAACAGTTCGGACCGCACTGAAATATGCAAAATTTCGTATAATTTTTTAACCGTGGCCACAATATGGGCTGTAATGCTAACAAAAAGAAAATGGGCTCCAAAAAACCCTTAAGAATTAGCAAATGGGCTGTAAATTATTAGAAATAATGGCAGATGGGCTGTATGCTGTTTTCCACAGATTTGAGGCTTTCCTAAAAAGAAGGTTGACGCACAAGCAGTGACTATTGGATGTCCATCCAACGGCTGTCGTGCTTCTTCAATCTCTGCTCTTCCTGCTCCAGCCGCTCAAACAAGCGCCGGCGGGATTGCCTGCTCCCTCCTCCCCGTGGCTGGCTGTGCTGCCGCACAGGCCTCACCGCCCCCACCTTACTCCCATCGCTGGCCTAGCCATCCCTCTACTGACCCACACCTATTGTTATTCTCCGGCGACGACAGACGAACCAGTAAACCCTCGTACAGTCGAACTCCTCTCCGTGTGGGCATCCACTGCCGCGTCTTCCCCGGCTCCGCGTCGTCCCCTTCCTAGGCCTCGCCGTCGTCCACCGCCCTGGTGCTCTCGGCGCGGCGTGGTCAATGTGTTCAACGACCGAATTCCATCGGAAGAGTATTGTACGTGGAGAGGCTGACAGCTGGGTCCACGGCGGCCGCAAGGAAGTGCCTCCTTATTACGCGCAAAATAATTATTCCTCCACCTGACAGCGGGGACCCACCGGATGGGCCACCGTATTTCGTGAAAAAAAATGTTTCCCCCTGACTACTGGGACCTACCAGCTACACCTTCGCACGCAAGGAAGTGCGTCCGGGCAAAAAAACAACAAAACGATTCGCCAGCTGACTGCTGGGACCCACCAGCTACACCTTTGCATGCAAGGAAGTGTGTCTGAAAAAAAAAACAAACAAAACGATTCGCCCCACTGACTGCTGGGACCCACCAGCTACATCTTCGCACACAAGGAAGTGCCTAACAGTCGGGACCCACCTGGTCGAAGCGTACGTAGCATTGTCATTCTGGTCGCGAACGTGTACGTACATATATACTGGTCGATGTAGAGGCACGCACGTGTCGTAGTAGAGGCGCGCACGTAGCATGTACATGTACGTACAGCGGCCAGGGTGCAAAAAAGAAAATACAGCCACGTATGTGTACATACGGGTGGGGTCTCGAACGCCTACTCGCGCATACGTACGGCCAGGGCTCGTGTACATGGCTGGATCGGAACGGAGAACAGCGTCGTCATCTTGTTCATGGGGAGCCAACCGGCTAGGTCAGAATGAAATGCGTGGTCGTGTTCATTGGGAGGGCTTGGATGGAACAGGCGATGGAAACGAGGCCTGGCGTACCGCAGAACGGAGGAAACGACCTTGTGTTCGACCGAACACGTTTGAAACGGGATCCTGTTGATCGGGAGGGGTTTGGTGTATCGCAAAACAGAGGAAACGAACTTCCTATGGTCAAAACGGGGGTCCTATTGATTGGGAGGGGTGTGGCGTACTGAAAAACGGAGGAAACAGACCTCCTACGGTCGAAACAGGGGTCCTGTTGATCGGGAGGGGTGTGGCGTACCGCAAAACTATAAGTGCATCTAGTGCCCCTTAGTGATTTTGGTGTATTGAAGACTTATAGGTTAAGGGACTGATACGTTTGTGAGTGTACACAGGTCTATAAGTCTATGAGGAGTTTGATATTTACAGAGAAAGTCGACCCCTAAAAATGAAGTTCTTCGACTGAAGACTTTGGATTTCTGAAGACTTTCTGAAGACTTTGAAAGTGAAGAAATTGGTGTGTCCTTGAAGACTTGGTATTTGTTCGAGGAACATGAAGCGCGGAGAATTTTGTTTTCATAGTTTCATTTTCTCTTTCTTGAGTCATAGGAAACACAGTACTGTTAAAGGGGGTCGAGGAAATACTAAGGAAAAATTTCCATGTGATGCTCAACTCAAAATCCTACACCTACCAATCCTTTCGAGTGAAGCCATTGGAAATCTCGCACAGTTCAGTCATATTCTTCAGTGACAGAGACGAAGTTCTTCTGGTCTCTGAGGAATTTGTTCTGACTGAAGAGTTAGGAATTCGCCAGTGCGGATTGCCTACCAAGTGAGGAACATGATAGCCCTGAGGAATTCAAACCTCAAATACTCCGACCGTTGCTGTGCTACGCGCCAGCTGTCCCAAAATATCTACCCACCTAACGGTCATATCAGACAAGGGCATTTATGTCTTATCATGTCAGGCTGCTCCCTGGCTATAAATAGCCGTCCCCTACAACCACTAGCTGGTTGGCTGCTCCGAGAGAAACTAACACTTGTCATTTGAGAGCAACCCATCCTCCGAGGACTTTGAGTGAAAATCATCAAGTGAGGAAATCCCAAACCCAAACCTACAAAACCCCAAGTGATTGAGCATCACTGAAGAGATTGATCCTGCGTGGATCCGATGCTTGTTTCCTTTGAAGATTGTGCTTCTTCCAGACGGTTAGGCATCAAGGTCTAGAGCATCTAAGAGGAATTGTGGATCACCGAGTGACCGAGTTTGTGAAGGTTCGGAAGTCACCTGAAGACTTACCACGAGTGATTGGGCGAGGTCTGTGTGACTTTATCTCAAGGAGAATACGGTGAGGACTGTGTGTCCGGGACTGGGTGTCCTCGAGTTTAAATACTTAGCCGCTCCAACCAGATGTACAACTGAGACAGCAGTTGGAACTGGTCTACCAAATCATTGTCTTCACCGAGCTTACTGGTTCTATTTCCTCAACTCTTTAAATTCCTCATGTATGTTGTTGTGTGCCTGTTCATATCTGTTTGAAGACATTGACTGAAGACTTTCTCAATTTCCTCAGCTCTGTTTCTTCAGTCTGTCTGTCTTCTTCCCTTGTTATCCTGTGTTTACGCTTTCTGTACTCTGTGCTTGTCTTCATTTCATCATGATGACTATGCTTGTGTTCTGTTATGTTCCTTTCCGAGTACTTATTCCGCTGCAAGTAGTTCTTCATTTAGGAATTTCCTCACCAGCAAATTCCTCAAAGAAGAATTCATAAAAATCGCCTATTCACCCCACATCTAGTCGATATAACGCACTTTCAATTGGTATCAGAGCAAGGTACTCCCTTGTTCTATGTGATTTTGGTTTAACCACCTAGAGTTCTAGTTATGTCGACCGCAGGTATGATCAAGGTCTCTGCTGGGTATCCTACCTTCGATGGCACGGACTACCCCTACTGGAAGAATAAGATGCGAATGCATCTTGAAGAAATTGACAATGATCTCTGGTATGTTGTGGAAAAAGGTGTTCCCTCAGTCACACCTTCCCCGAATGCTGCTGATGTGAAGAGATTCAAGAAACTTGATTCTCAAGCGAAGAATATCATATGTGGCCATCTGAGTAAAGGGTAGTATGGTAGAGTGAGTGCTTTGGAAACTGCTAAGCTTATCTGGGATAGGCTCTCCAAAGTAAACGAAGGAGTCTCAACTCAGCGTGACTCTCCTGTTGATGTTCTTTGCAATCTCTTCAACCGCTTCAAAAGACTCGACAATGAAAATGTTCAAAAAACCTTCGATCGCCTCACTGATATCTCAGATGAGCTTCAAGCGCTTGGCGCCACTGACATCACCGACCATGAGGTGGTGAAGAAATTGCTGAGATCACTCGATTCTTCATTTGACACTCTGGCACTGATGATTCAAGAGTGTGCTGATTAAAAGTCACTTGATCCCGCTGATATCCTCGAGAGGCTAAACACTCATGAGTTCCAGCTTGCTGAGAAGAGAGATCTCTATGGTTCAAGCTATGGCAAACCACGTGCTCTAAAGGCCAAGGCAGTCTCTGAGTCTGAGGAAGAAGACTCTACCAGCAGCCTTGGTGATCCTGAAGAACTGAGCTAGGAACTAGCACTGCTCGTGAAGAAATTTCAGAAGTTCTCAAGACGTGGTCGCTTTGGAAAATCCTCAAGGAGCAACAATTCCTCATCCGGTGACTACAAGAAAAGGCTGTGCCACAAATGCAAGAAGCCTGGTCACTACATTAAAGATTGTCCTCAGTGGGACAAGGAATTAAAGAAGAAGAAATACAAGGATTACAGTTCTGATGATGCCAAGAAGAAGAAGAAATCTTCAAAGTCTTCATCATCAAAATCCTCAAAGTATTCATCTCACAAGAAGAGCAGCTCCAAGAAGGCTCGGGCATTTGTGGCAACCGGTTCTCTGGGTATTAATTCCCAGAAAATGGCCCTTGTGCTCATCAGCCCTAGGATAACTGTTAGCTGATGAGGCTCCAACTTGATACAGAAATTCCATGCAAAACATAAAATATGTAGTACAAGACCATTCTGGTCTGTGAGTACAATAAATGGTTTCTAGCGGTTGATGGCGGAAGCGGGTTGTGAAACATCGGTGTCCATGGAACTCCATTTCCCACGGGAACAGCTGACCAGGTTAACTCCTATCTTTGCGAGGCTGCTATCACCGTTGCATAGGTTCTGGGCTGTCATCACGGTCGCTCCTCTCCACGCAATAAATCTGGCCAAGACAATAGCCAGGGACAAGCCAGTGAGTACTTTGAATGTACTCGCAAACATTTTGAACATAGGAATAATATAATGATGTACTAAAAATATTTATGCTCATGATGTCAGTCAAAAAAAAAATCTCTGATGCATGTAAGAAGGTTATTTTTGGAAATGCAATAACATATCAATAATAAAAGGCACCGATCGGGCGCCTGAAGCGACACCACATAAAGGGCTTTAAAAGAAATGCCACAGTCGGGCGTCTAAGCGACACCACATAAAGGGCTTTAAAAGAAATGCCACAGTCGGGCGTCTGAGCGACACCACATAAAGGGCTTTAAAAGAAATGCCACAGTCGGGCGTCTGAGCGACACCACATAAAGGGCTTTAAAAGAAACGCCACAGTCGGGCGTCTGAGCGACACCACATAAAGGGCTTT
>NC_057807.1:437089845-437090673 GCF_018294505.1 Triticum aestivum | reverse complement strand
CATCAGTGTCTATGGGACTCCATTTCCCACGGGAACAGCTGACCAGGTTAATTCCTATCTTCGCGAGGCTGCTATCTCCATTGAGTGGGTTCCGGGGCTGGCATCGCGTCGCTCCTCTCCGTGCAAGAAAATCTGGCCAAGACAATAGCCAGGGACAAGCCAGTGAGTACTTTGAATGTACTCGCAAACATTATGAACACAGGTATAATATAACCATGATGTGCTAAAAATATTATAAGCTCATGACGTCAGTCACAATGAAACTCAGATGCGTGCAAGCAAGTTACTTATAAAAATGCAATAACATGGTAGTATAAAAATTTATGAAACAAATAGCAAGCAATGCCACAGTCGGGCGTCTGAGCGACACCACATAAAGGGCTTTAAAAGAAATGCCACAGTCGGGCGTCTGAGCGACACCACATAAAGGGCTTTAAAAGAAACGCCACAGTCGGGCGTCTGAGCGACACCACATAAAGGGCTTTAAAAGAAATGCCACAGTCGGGCGTCTGAGCGACACCACATAAAGGGCTTTAAAAGAAATGCTCATAATGAATATCCCGGAGGTAGAACCATCCCAGAGATACTCGGTAATAACAATAATATCACGGGTTAGTCAACAATAATAATAATCATAGATATCACAAGTCACGAGTAGTAATTCCATTTCTGGTTAACCGTTTCACCTCCGAAGACCGACACTAAGACCGATACCTGACCCATCCCAGACTGTAATCCTTAACCATGGACACGGCTATTCGAATAGGTTTAATATCTCTGCAGAGAGTGTACTCTTTACCCACGAGTAACGGATTCCTTTAGTCCATC
>NC_057807.1:437070482-437089835 GCF_018294505.1 Triticum aestivum | reverse complement strand
AGCGACACCACATAAAGGGCTTTAAAAGAAATGCCGCAGTCGGGCGTCTTAGCGACACCACCTAAAGGGCTTTAAAAGAAATGCCATAGTCGGGCGTCTAAGCGACACCACATAAAGGGCTTTAAAAGAAATGCCACAGTCGGGCGTCTGAGCGACACCACATAAAGGGCTTTAAAAGAATAACAATCATAGTGAACATCCAGGAGGTAGAACCGTCCCAGGGATATTCGATAATACCAATAATATCATGGGTTAGTCCACAAAGAAATAATAATCATCATCATCACATGTCACAAGTCGTGATACCAGTTCTGATTTAACAGTTTCACCTCCGAAGACCGACACTAAGACCGACACTCGACCCATCCCAGACTGTAATCCTTAACCATGGACACGGCTATTCGAATAGGTTTAATCTCTGCTGAGGGTGTACTCTTTACCCACGAGTAACGGATTTCTTTAGTCCATCGGGACTAATTCCGTCTATGGTCTTTTTGTTGAAAACACACCTAACTTGCACACACCAGCTTAACTCACATGTGTCTGGAATCACCCACGACACCTGTCAAGCAAACTCTAAGTGGGGAGGCTACAACCTCGCGTAGCATGGGATCAAATTTATTTTTGCGCGCTCTAAGGGATGGCCTCCCCTCTCGGTCTCAACCGGAAACACCCATGCCCCCGGACCAGGTGGCCTGCCTACCAGCTACAACCGGTATCTTCCACCCTGGCCTCTCTATATGGTGTGTGCTAGGAAGAGGTTGACAACTTACTGAACCGTACTCTACTTGTTGTAGAGATGAGTGGTAGTACGAAACAAGTATGGGGGTTACTGGAACAAGGCTCGATCTATGGTCGACTCAGGAGGTTTAAGTATTCCCTGCATGATTAGCATAACGGATATATTTCAACCAACAGAGTCACCGCTCATATTACCTTACCATGCCATACCAGACATAACCGTCCCGACGGAGACCGGCGACAAACTCATGCCTACCCAAGGCAGAGGTTTTCCCGGGTTCCTGCCGGTATGCATGCAAGGCACATGAGGATGATTATCATCACAAGTGTGATCATTTCCATCATCATGGAAATCACAAATATGCATCCATGCACATGATCATCTCACATGAAATAACAATTTCTCCAAAAAAAGGTAGTGTGATAAATGTGTCAACAAACAGTCAAAAATATCATGCCAGGATTCAGAATGCTTGCCTTCAGGTCAAGGGAGGGCAGGGTGCATTTCAAACTCTTGAAATATTCTCCTTCCTTCAAAATCCTATTTTAAACATATAAAAGAATTAACACATAAAAATAAAAACAGCACAAAAAGTTGTTTGGAATTTTTTTCAATTAAATCTTAAAATAAACTAGATCAAATTCGAGAGAGGTAGGAAAAAGAACTAATTCATTTGGAGTTATATTTAAAAAGATAAAGCCAGTCGAAGATTTGGTCAAAATATGTTTTTAATAATAAACAGAAAAGAAAACGTTTCGGGCAGAATACACCTTCAAAACGGGGAGACATACTCGGGGTCTTTACGCTTCCACTTAAACGCGTGGAGGCGGGGCTGGGTCACTGACAGTGGGTCCAGGGGGCCCACTGGTCAGGTTTGACCAGTCCCCACTCCCTCCTCTTCTCTGCCCGAGCAGAGGCGTGGCGTCCGGCGATCGTCGCCGGCGAATGGCGTCTTTTTGCGGGCATCTAAGAGCAGGGATGGATCCGCCACTCCTAGGCGGTCCTTCCGGTGGTCGCAAGGTCGCCAGAGGTGGAGGGAGTCCCCGGCGGCGAGCTCCACGATGGAGGGGGGCTTCGGTGACAAAGTGATTTTTGGGCTGCGGTGGTCTCCGACCAAAATTGATCGAGGGGTTGCACTCGCGAGAGGGAGGGGGAGTTCTTGGTGGAGAGATTGGAGAAGGAGAGGCCCTGGTGGTGACGGAATCGACCGGGGCTTTGTGGCGACCGAACTGGCCGGACTCGGGGAAGAAGGCCTTCCCCTCCTCGAATGCTGGCCAGGGTAGCTCTAGGAGGATCACTGGAGGTTGATCGAGGGCTAGATGGAGCTCCGGGGCCCTTATATAGGCGGTGGAGGTCGGTTCGATGCGGCCGGCGATAGGGATGACGGCGAACCGCCTCCCTGTAGCATTAGGGCGTCATGGCGACGACGCTAGCTAGCTGACGGGCGAGGTGATAAGTTTGCGCTATTCACAGGGGCAGGTGGCGAGCCGGGGTGGCTTGGGCGGCGCTAGCTTGAGCAGGGTTGTCCGGCGGCCGTGGCGGCTAGTCCTTGGCTTGCCGGGGACGCGACGAGGCTCTGCTTGGCGCGTTGCGGTGAGGGGGGGGGCATGCAGCGCGCAAGGGGACACGGCGTGCTGGCTGCGGTCGGTCACGGGCTGGGGTGAGTGCTGGGGTGAGCGCGGCTCAGGCGCACGCGCGTGCAATACGCGCGCTCTGGGCACGTCCAGTGCACGCACGGAAGGTGTTCGACACAATGCCGTGGCACGCTACAGGTCACAGGTGAGGTTGGCAAGCAACATAACTAGGCTAGTGATAGAGGGAAACTCCAGGGACAAGGTGGTTTGGTCAGGTGGCCAAGTTCATAATGTATACCTGAGATCATGCCAAAACAGTCCATGCACTCCAGGTGTTTGTCAAAATGCCAAAGGCACCTAGGCTATTCTTGGAGGGGCCAAATCTTCCTGATCAGTGTCTCCTTGGATGCACAAGAGGATGATGAGGTTAGTTGGTGAAAAGCACAAACTTGCTAGTGCAAATTTTGCAGAACTTCAAATCTGGACAGGATGTGAGTGGCATTATTTCATGAACCAAAAATATGCCAATGGTTGCATGCTCCTGGACTTAGGGGTTTAGCATGGAGGACTACAAGTAGGAGAAGGAATCAAGGGCTAAAGAGCAAGCAATAATAGGGATGCTGTACAAACCATCTCGATGGACCAGAATGAAGATTAGGTTGATTTACTCAAAATTTTCAAAGAACATCATTGGGTCTTTGCATATAATGGAATCATATGCTGCTACGGACATCCCATAATTTTGGTGGAAGCTAGAAACAAATATTTTAAAGGGTTGTAGTGCAAAATTGTCCACTGGACCAGAGAAGAAAAACATGTGTAATACTCAAAATATGCAATGAAATAAATATAATAATGCACAAAAGTGATTTAGAGGCATCACAGGACATCTCCAAATTTTGGTGGAATTTTTAGTTAAATTTATCAAATGGTTGTAGTTCAAAAAGAGCTCCAAAACTTAAAACAAGTCATTTTAATGAATATAGCTCAGGGTGAAATAATTTAATAAATAATCCTACTGATTAGGAAATTGTTTTAATGAGATGGCATAGAAGTTCAATATGTTTGGAAGGATCCACTTGGGAAAAAATAAATCCTTAATATTAAAAGAAAGGTTTTAAAATCAACAAAAATTCTTGCAGGCAAAATTTTAACTCTTGGCGAATTTTAATAACTAAAACCTGGTTAAATTTTTGGGGTGTTACAGCATTCATTGGCAAGGAAATGGATTCTGAGGCTGAATCTGAGGATCATGAGGAAGAGGAGGCATCCGAGGAGTCTGAGTCGGGTGTGGCAAGTCTAGCTCTTGCTACCGCATTTGTCAGCAAGTCTATCTTCAACTCTGAAGAAAATGGCAACACCAACAACGCTGATGAAGATAATGATGACTATGCTCCCACCTATTGCTTCATGGCAAAGGGTGCCAAGGTAACTCAATACCCCTCCTCTGAATCAAGTGAGGATGAATCTGATGAAAATCTTAAGCCCAACTACTCTAAACTTGCTAAGATTGCTTTGAAACAACAAAAGGCTATTGAAAAGTTTCAAAACATGCTAGACAAAAGTAATGATATGTTGGGTGATGAAATGGACCACACTAAAGACTTAACTGAAAATCTTCAGAGACTTCAATCTAAGTTTGACCACCTTCAAAGTGATCATAACACACTCCTATCTGATCACGAGAAGCTTTCTTATGAATTTCTTCAAAGAAAGCAAGATCTTGAGAAGCTAAAAGTGAGTTATGAAGATCTTTAGAAGGAGAGCGATTCATTACTTGCTCAACAAATCAGCGCTAGTCAGGAAGAATTTGTTCCTACATGTCTAAAGTGCATTGAACGTGAATCTGCTAATTCTTCACCTGAATGTTCAAATGCTTCAAATGTTACAAATTCTTCACCTGTCTCTGCTATCACTAATTCCTCATCTGAGGACATTGCTAGTACCACTAATGATCCAGGGCTGAAGGAATTGTACACAACATGCATGTACAAAAGCCTCAAAGGGCATCAGATTATCTGTGATGTGTTCAAAAAGTAGATCCTCAATAGAAACCCTAGGAAAGAGGGTATTGCCTTTGAGAGGAAACTCAATGCTGATGGAACATATTGGAAACCCGAGCAGTACCCCAAAACCTCATGGGTTGCTGCAAAGGGACCTCCAGTTGATCCATCCAATTTATCTAGCTTTACATGTGAATCTCCTCATTCTTCTAATGAGTCATTTGACTCCAACTATAAACTGTTCAAAAATCAGAATGGAGAAGTATTTGCTAGATATGTTGGCACTAACTGCAGGAACGGTTCCCCTATGAAGAAAATCTGGGTTCCCAAAAGTTATCTTGAAAGTCTTCAGGTGAATGTCCTCATGACACCACCTGTGAAGAACAGGAACCCCAGATATAATTCTTCATATGGACCTAATTCTTCATGTGGATCAAACTCCTCAAATGGATCAAAGTCCTCATATGATCATCATCGTGCTAACCCTTGTGTTCCGCAGGGTAGAGCTAAGGGCTATGAATATGAGCATTATTCTTCAAATAATTATGTTCATAACTCCTCGAAGAATTTCTCTGCTTACTCATATGCTTACCCTAACCCCTCTTATGTGAAACAAAGTGTGTAGGACCTTGAGAAGAGGTGTCTAGAGGGGGGTGATTAGACACTAAGAGCCAAAGTTGCAGTTTTTAGGATTCTTTAAAATTTGAGTGGAGTTTAGGCATAAATTTAACATTCACAACATATAGCAAGCAAGCATGCAAAGAGTATATGAGCAGCAGAAAATAAAGCATGCAACTTGCAAGAATGTAAAGGGAAGGGATTGGAGGATTCAAACGCAATTGGAGACACGGATGTTTTTGGCGTGGTTCCGATAGGTGGTGCTATCGTACATCCACGTTGATGGATACTTCAACCCACGAAGGGTAATGGTTGCACGAGTCCACGGAGGGCTCCACCCACGAAGGGTCCACGAAGAAGCAACCTTGTCTATCCCACCATGGTCGTCGCCCACGAAGGACTTGCCTCACTAGCGGTAGATCTTCACGAAGTAGGCGATCTGCTTGCCCTTACAAACTCCTTGGTTCAACTCCACAATCTTGTCGGAGGCTCCCAAGTGACACCTAGCCAATCTAGGAGACACCACTCTCCAAGAAGTAACAAATGGTGCGTTGATGATGAACTCCTTGCTCTTGTGCTTCAAATGATAGTCTCCCCAACACTCAACTCTCTCTCATAGGATTTGGATCTGGTGGAAAGAGGGTTTGAGTGGAAAGCAACTTGGGGAAGGCTAGAGATCAAGATTCATATGGTAGGAATGGAATATCTTGGCCTCAACACATGAGTAGGTAGTTCTCTCTCAGAAATAGGATGCTGGAAGTGTAGGTTCAGTCTGATGGCTCTCTCCACGAATGAAGAGGAGGTGGAGGGGTATATATAGTCTCCACACAAAATCTAACCGTTACACACAATCTACCAAACTCGGTGGGACCGAATCGTTAAACTCGGTCAGACCGATTTAGCAAATTATGTGATCGTTAGGGTTTTTGGTGGGACCGGAATGCAACTCGGTAGGACCGATTCGGTTAGGGTTAGGGCATAACGTAATCTCGGTGAGACCGATTACACAAACTCGGTGAGACCGATTTTGGTAACAAGCTATCCAGAGAGTTGGTCAGGCAAACTCGGTTTGACCGATTATCAAACTCGGTGGGACCGATTTTGATAATAAGTTAACCAGAGAGTTTGCATTGTAATCTCGGTAGTACCGATTTCTCAAACTCGGTGAGACCGATTTTGATAATGGACATACACAGAGAGATTGCAATCCCATCTCGGTGAGACCGAGATCCCTATCGGTGAGACCGATTTGCCTAGGGTTTGTGGCAGTGGCTAAGACATCCAAACTCGGTGGCGCCGGATAGAAAGAATCAGTGGGGCCGAGTTTGACTTTAGGTTTAGGACATGTCTGTGGAAGTGGGAAAGTAGTTGAGGGTATTTGGAGCATATCACTAAGCACTTGAAGCAAGAGGCTCATTAGGCAACACCTCATCCCTCCTTGATAGTATTGGCTTTTCCTATAGACTCAATGTGATCTTGGATCAATAAAATGTAAAATGAAGAGTCCTGAGCTTGAAGCTTGAGCCAATCCTTTGTCCTTAGCATCTTGAAGGAGTTCACACATCCTTTAGTCCATGCCACTCCATTGTTGAACTTATCTGAAACATACTAGATAAAAGTGTTAGTCCAACAAGAGATGTGTTGTCATTAATTACCAAAACCACCTAGGGAGCACTTGTGCTTTCAAAGTGGACTGGCTTCTATGCCACCTTTCTCATATGGTGCTCGCAGAGTGATGAATTCTTTGCCACCCCTTCAGATGTGGGTGGTGAAGAAAAAGAACTAATCTCTTATGCAGGGTCAGGTCTCTAGACGTGCTCAAAACGTCTGAAGAATTTGCTGGAGACCTGAACAGTGCCTGAAAGGATGCAGGCTAATCATGAAGAAATGACTTTCATTTCTCACGTCCTCATACTGATTTACATGTGCTATTGCTTGATGAAATTGAACTGATGATATTGATGTCATATTCTTCACTGATGAAGTATATGAGTTCGTAAGTTGCACTAATTCATCTGCAGGATGATCAGCCCAAAGCAAACGAGTGGGTCCTCAATAGTGGATGTACAAATCACATGACGGGTGACAAGAATCTATTGATGGATGCACCATTATCACCGTCACATCTGAAGCATATCATCTTTGCTGACAAAGGGAAAAGTCAGGTATTGGGTCTAGGTAAGGTTGCGATCTCAAAGGATCGACACATGGACAAAGTCATGCTTGTCGAGTCCTTAGGATACAACCTCATGTCTGCCTCAATGCTTTGTGATCTCGATGTTGTCTTTGGAAGATATCGTTGTGTTGTGATCATGGAAGCTGACCGTTCCAAAGTATTCGAAGGCTTTAGGAGAGGAGATCTGTATATTGTTGATTTTTCTACAGGACCACAACCAGCCGTGTGCTTACTTGCAAAAGCTTCAGAAGGCTAGCTATGGCATCGACGACTTGGTCATGCTGGCATGAGGAATCTGCACACGCTTGCAAAGAAGAAGCATGTCATTGGCATTGAGAATGTCAAATTCCTCAACGATCACTTATGCGGAGCTTGTGAAGCTCGAAAGATGACAAAGGCCAAGCATCCAGCGAAGACTATCATGACCACCACTCGACCATTTGAATTGCTTCACATGGATCTCTTCGGTCCTAATCATTATTCTGCTGTTACAAATGATGCATCTCTATATGGCTTTGTTATTGTTGATGATTATTCTCGTTACACATGGGTACACATTGTCACTTACAAACATGAGGTGCAGGAAGTCTTCAAACGATTTTCCTCGAGGGCTTCAACCAACTTTGGTGTGAAGATCAAGCACATCAGGAGTGACAATGGAACTGAGTTCAAGAATTCCAGTCTAGATGGCTATCTTGATGAACTTGGTATTACTCATGAGTTATCTGCTCCTTATACTCCTCAGCAGAATGGCGTCGTGGAGCGCAAGAACAGAACCCTCGCTGAAATGGCTTGCACTATGCTTGATGAATACAACACACCTCATCGCTTCTGGATTGAGGCAATTCATACTGCGTGCCACGTCATCAACAGGGTATATCTTCACAAATTCTTCAAGAAAACTGCTTATGAACTCCTCACTGACATAAAGCCAAATGTGAGTTATTTCAAAGTCTTTGATGCTAAATGTTGTATTAGAGATCCTCATCACACTTCAAAATTCTCACCGAAAGCACATGAAGGTTTTATGCTTGGTTATGGAAAGGACTCGCACACCTACAGTGTCTTCAACAACGTTCTTCACAAAGTTGTTGAAACTGTAGATGTGCGGTTCGATGAAACTAATGGCTCGCAAAGAGAGCACCTACCTTTTGTGATAGATGAACCAGCACCTGAGGATTCTATCAAGTTCAAGGCTACTGAGGATGTGATTCCTACCGAAGAATCTGCTGAAGAATTCATTCCAGATTGTGATGATCACCAAGCTGGCGCACCTGAAGAAAATGGTGCTGAAGAAAATGCTCCTGAAGGGAATGCTGATCAAATTCCTCGAAGACAACCCACTCATCCTCGCATCGCTAATGAAGTGCAAATTGAGAAGATCATTGATGACACTGAAGCACCAGGTCCTCTCACTCCCTCAAAATCTTCACATTTATCTAACTTTTGTGGGCACTTTGCTTTTGTCTCGATCTTAGAGCCCACTAAGGTAGATGAAGCATTTCTGGAGCCTGAGTGGATTCAGGCTATGCAAGAAGAATTACATCAGTTCGAGCTCAACAATGTCTGGGAACTGGTCAAACATCCAGATCCTCGCAAGCACAACATCATTGGCACAAAGTGGATCTACCGCAACAAGCAAGATGAAAATGGCCTTGTGGTGAAGAATAAGGCACGACTTATAGCTCAAGGCTACACACAGGTTGAAGGAATTGATTTCGATGAAATTTTTGCACCTGTTGCTAGACTTGAGGCTATTCGCATATTACTTGCTTACGCTAACCATCATGATATTATCTTACAACAAATGGATGTGAAAAGTGCATTCCTCAATGGTAAGCTTGAGGAAGAAGTATATGTTGCTCAGCCCCCAGGTTTTGAAGATCCAAAGAATCCCGACAAAGTCTTCAGACTCAACAAGGCCCTGTATGGCCTCAAGCAAGCCCCTCGCGCGTGGTATGACACTTTGAAGGAATTCTTCATGAAGAAAGGCTTCAAACCCGGTTCACTCGACCCAACTCTTTTCACTAAATCTTATGATGGTGAATTGTTTGTGTGCCAAATATATGTTGATGATATTAGCTTTGGTTGTACTGACCAACATTATAGTGATGAATTTGCCTATATGATGAGTGAAGAATATCAAATGTCTATGATGGGAGAATTGAAATTATTTTTAGGTCTTCAAATTCGTCAACAGCGCAATGGTATATTCATATCACAGGAGAAATACCTCAAAGGAGTATTGAGGAAATTCGGCATGCAAGATTGCATAGGGGTCAAAATTCCAATGCCCACAAATGGCCATCTATGCACTGATGAAAATGGTCAAGACTTCGATCAAAAGGTATACCGCTCCATGATTGGCTCTTTATTGTACCTATGTGCATCTAGGCCATATATTATGCTTAGTGTTTGCATGTGTGCCGTATTTCAAGCTACACCGAAGGAATCACGCCATAAGGCTGTGAAGCATATTCTTTATATCTAGCTCACACACCAACACTTGGATTATGGTATCCCAAGGGCTCTTCATTTGATCTCGTTGGATATTTAGACTCTGACTATGCTGGCGATCGCGTGGACCGCAAGTCAATGTCAGGCACTTGCCATTTCCTCGGACGTTCTTCAGTCTGTTGGTCCTCGAAGAAACAGAACTGCGTACCTCTCTCCACTTCAGAAGCTGAGTACATTGCTGCTAGATCATGCTGTGCTCAATTACTATGGATGAAGCAGACTCTCAAGTACTATGGCATACGTGAAGAATGTGCCTCTCTACTGCGACAATGAGAGCGCAATCAAGATTTCACGCAATCCAGTTCAGCACTCGAAGACAAAGCACATCTAGATTCGTCATCATTTTCTTCGCGATCATGTGTTGAAGGGCGATATATCCATCTGCCATGCAAGAACTGAAGATCAGCTGGCCGATATTTTCACTAAGCCCTTGGATGAGAAGAGATTTAGCAAGTTGCGGTGTGAGCTAAATATCCTAGAATCTTCGAATGTTCTCTGAAATGGACACTCATCCTAACACTTATGCTGACTTGATGACTTAGATGCGCAACACATGAAGTAATGTTTTTCCTCAATCAATGAAGACTATATTGGGGAATGTAGTAATTTCAAAATTTTCTCCTACACACACGCAAGATCATGGTGATGCATAGCAACGAGAGGGGAGAGTGTGTCCACGTACCCTCGTAGACCGAAAGCGGAAGCATTATGACAACGCGGTTGATGTAGTCGTACGTCTTCATGATCTGACTGATCCAAGCACCGAATGTACGGCACCTCCGTGTTCAGCACACGTTCAGCTCGATGACGATCCCCGGACTCGGATCCAGCAGGGTGTCGGGGATGAGTTCCGTCAGCACGATGGCGTGATGACGATGATGATGTTCTACCGACACAGGGCTTCGCCTAAACACTGCAATGATATGACCGAGGTGGAATGTGGTGGAGGGGGGCACCGCACACGGCTAAGGAACGATCATGAAGATCAACTTGTGTCTCATGGGGTGCCCCCTTGCCCCCGTATATAAAGGAGCAAGGGGAAGGGGGTGGCCGGCCAAGGGAGGGCGCGCCAGGGAGGAGTCCTACTCCCACCGGGAGTAGGACTCCCTCCTTTCCTAGTCCAACTAGGAGAGGGGAAGGAAGGGAAGGAGAAGGAGAAGGAAGGAGAGGGAGGAAAAGGAGGAAAGGGGGCCCGGCCCCCTAGTCCAATTCGGTTTGGGATAGGGGGCCTCCTCTCTTCCACCACTTGGCCCATGAGGCCCATTGCTTCTGCCTCGTATTCCCGTAACTCCCTGGTACCCCTGAAAATACCCGAATCACTCGGAACCTTTCTGAAGTCCGAATATAGTCGTCCAATATATCGATCTTTATGTCTCGACCATTTCGAGACTCCTCATCATGTCCCGATCTCATACGGGACTCCGAACTCCTTCGGTACATCAAAACTCATAAACTCATAATATAACTATCATCAAAACCTTAAGCGTGCGGACCCTACGGGTTCGAGAACAATGTAGACATGACCTAGAACTGTTTCCGGTCAATAACCAATAGCGGAACCTGGATGTTCATATTGGCTCCTACATATTCTACGAAGATCTTTATCGGTCAAACCGCATAACAACATACGTTGTTCCCTTTGTCATCGGTATGTTACTTGCCCGAGATTCGATCGTCGGTATCCAATACCTAGTTCAATCTCGTTACCGGCAAGTCTCTTTACTCGTTACGTAATGCGTCATTCCGTAACTAACTCATTAGCTACATTGCTTGCAAGGCTTGTAGTGATGTGCATTACCGAGAGGGCTCAGAGATACCTCTCCGACAATCGGAGTGACAAATCCTAATCTCGAAATACGCCAACTCAACATGTACCTTCGGAGACACCTATAGAGCTCCTTTATAATCACCCAGTTACGTTGTGACGTTTGCTAGCACACAAAGTGTTCTTCCGATAAACAGGAGTTGCATAATCTCATAGTTGTAGGAACTTTGTATAAGTCATGAAGAAAGCAATAGCAACATACTAAATGATCAAGTGCTAGGCTAATGGAATGGGTCAAGTAAATCACATCATTCTCCTAATGATGTGATCCCGTTAATCAAATGACAACTCTTTTGTCCATGGCTAGGAAACTTAACCATCTTTGATTCACGAGCTAGTCAAGTAGAGGCATACTAGTGACACTATGTTTGTCTATGTATTCACACATGTATTATGTTTCCGGTTAATGCAATTCTAGCATGAATAATAAACATTTATCATGAAATAAGGAAATAAATAATAACTTTATTATTGCCTCTAGTGCATATTTCCTTCAGACTAACCCTCTAAGTGTGAATAAATTAATGAAGAAATTGATTCTCAGAGCCCTACGACAATTATACGCGGTGTCTGAAATTAGCTTTCTTATACGATGGGTTACGCCACCACCCAAAGTTGAAAATGTTCAATTTGAGTTTTTCTTTGTTTTTTGAAATTCCTCAGTTTTCTCAAATTCTTCAACTTGCAATGTCTTCACCATTTCCATCGTTTGTCTTCAGTTGAATATATATATATATATATATATATATATATATATATATATATATGAGTCTATGTCCTCTACATCATTCACTTATTGCTAATTCTTCAAGTTGTCTTTTTCCGCCAAGTGAATGTGATCGGACACTTCCCCCTCTATGCTAAACTCAACCTAATCTTTTCAAAAATTCTTCATGTGCGTTCTGATTTGAAACTCGTTCAAAATCTTCACTGTGTCCTTGACAGCTGAAGAAATTGCGAACGGTAACTTAAAACTTATCTTATCTAAATTTTCGGCTTTGCCGCTCAAACCGTTCCGCTTCTCACGACAAATACTTATATATTCACCCATGATCCTACACGATCGCCACCTCACGGTACGTGGGTGACACATGTCACGTGAATGATAAGAGCCAGGGGCACGTTCGTCCGAAATCCTCGGGCGCACAGTTTTTCACTGCCGCTATAAATACCCCTGCCTCTTCCTCACTTCACTTCTACTCCACTCGACCTCTATCCCGCTCGAGCTTCCCAAACCCTAGTGCTGCCTCTACTTCATCGTCGCCGGTGAGGAAGAGCTTCACTGCCTCAACCTCGTCGCCATCATACTCGCACCGGTTGCGAATTTCTTCACTCCTCCACCGCCGCAGTCATCTTCCTCTGCCAAGTTAGGGCGTGGAAGATCTGAACGGATGAACTTCACCTCAACACTTCTCAGTTCGTCATGTTCTTCACTTCGGGTAATTAAAAGTTACTTTTATTGCCCGCTTTGATTCATGTGTTTTCCTAGAAAAATCTTAAAAGATGTTTATTCTTCAAAACTTCACACACCAAACACCTCACATGTTATTTGTTCTTGATTCGTTTCTCTAAGCAATGATTTTCTTCAGGATTCCTCAATTGTGTGGATTTTCAAATCTGTACAACTCTGGAACCTAAGATAAAGAACGCTTAGTGAAATTCTTCAAGACTCATTGGTCAAATTCCTCAAACCTATTCTCTTTTTGAAAATCTTCTGAGAACGCATATGACCTCTCCAAATTCCTCGCAACTATACTCTGTTCACAGGTACAAATATCCGCTGCTGAATCACTAGGTTCTCATCAAATTAACTCATTTGCAGTGTTCCTCGAAGAAAAGTTGCATACATCTTCAAAAACTTCAGTTGTTCATCCCGAGCTGAAGAAAATGGCTGACAAGAAGCCACAAAAGGGTGGAAAGAGGCCTGAGGTCAATACAGCGTTTGAAATCCCTAAGGATATCTATGCTGGATATTGCACTCCAGATGAGGCCAAGTTTGTCAAGGAGGAGAAGAATCAGCGCAAAGTGTGCATACAACGTATTGAGAGGAGATGGGCACGAGAATGGAGGGAGTACAGGTATGTTACTCCCAAATACATGAAGAAATTTGCACTCAACCCTCCATGCTCAAGACCTCCATTCAGACCTGGTCAACTGGTGGATCCCACCAGCCTCAAGCGCGGTGAGGACTATGCTGCTGAATGGGCTAGGCGCCAGGCCAAACTGGCCAAGCAAGCAAAAGAGGCAGTGAGGAAATTCAATGAAGATTCTGCTGCTGCTGCTAATGCTGTTGAGGCCTCTGGTAGTAAGCCCAGGAAGGCTATGCCAAAGAAGCCTGCCCACAAATCTAGTGCTTCTCCTTCAATGCCCTTACGGCCAAGCTCCTCAGCAATGCCCTCACGACCAGAAACTTCAAAGCCCTCACGGCAAATTACTCAGTCTGCTCCTCCTCCTCCAAAGTCCTCTGTTCCTCCGACAAAGTCTTCGGCTGCTCTAACAAAATCTTCGATGCATGTGCATCTTGCCACGTGCTAAAGGACTCAAGGCATCTCTATTGCCTTAGGAGCATCTACTAGCTCCACTGCTGCACCAAGTTCCTCAGTCAGACCATCACTACTGAAGAAAAAGGCCACTGCAGGAAGAGGCCTTCGCCCAAGTCCTCACAAGGAGCAGGTTTCCTTCAAAATCCCCTCTGATGACGATGAGGCTGATGATGAAGAACTTGTTGAAATCATCAGGGACAGGCAAGCCAAGGCTGCTAGAGCCAAAGGCAACAATGTGCCGCTACTTCTGGATCCCAAGTTGATCCTTGACTTCATTGACTTATGGCACAAGGACCCCACTACACCTTTGTTGGAGATGAATCTCACTCCTGGTCAAAGTCATGTTCTGACTCACTTCATTGAGGAAGAGAAGTGGAAGTATGAAGAAGGAAGAAGGTTGAAAAAAGCGCAATACAAGAAACATCGCTTCCTCAAGGACAATGTCCTCACGCTCACTCCAGAACAACTCATTGCTGTACAAGCGGAAATCAAGAAATTGAGTGATGATTTCGATCGGTACCATGCTGATTGGAAGGGAGCAAAAGTTCAGTTCGTCAATTTAACGAAGACTTTCTCTTCAACTGCCACTGCTCCGGTGCATGTTGAAATTCCTCAGGCTGAAGCATCTACCCAGCCCACTGAAGAACATGCCAGCACCGCTGATGTCAGTATGGCTGCTGAAGAAAATGGGAGTTCCAGGGCTGATGACTCCATTCCAGCCGCTGATGATATTGCCAGGGCATCCACTAGTGATGCGCCTGAGGAAAGTGAACAAGTCAGGGCAACTACAACAGTTGTTCCTGAAGAAAATGCACCTCCTGCACCTACACCTACTACGATCGTTCCATCTGCATCAGATGTGAAGAAGACAAAGGCTGCAGAACATGCAATGATGTAAAAGAGGAAGGCATCAACTTCTTCAAATTCCTCAGCTCTGAAGAAGATGAAGACTCTGATCAGTTCAATTGACAATCCAATTGATGCCATTCCTGTCTCATCAATGCCATCAAAGGACATTGTTCCTTTTGGTGAAGAATATGAGATTCCCGAGGAATCTGATGAAGAAACTCCATCTGTTGCTTTGACAGAGTAGTTGGATGAAGAAATTGAAGTGGATGAGATCCCTTCAACCCCAGTCATTTCCTCACCTATGCCTCAATTCACTACTGAAGAGGCAGGTGTCGAAGAACTTGAAGATGAGGATGTGGACATCGGATGTACCACACCAGTGCTGAATGATGACTTTTGGGAAAGTCAGCACCCCAATTCTCCACTGTTCACTCCTCTCCAAGCTGTTCCTCAGTTCCCAGTCGCTACAGAAGTACAAGTGGAATCTGATGAACTTTGTGCAACCCCGTCCATCAATGAGGAAATTCCAGCCACTAGCGCTGATGAAAATGTGAATGAAGAAGAAATGACTCAGGCTGCAACTGTAGAAGAAACTGAAATTCCTCAGCATGAGGAACCTGAGATTGTGATCCCTGGGGAGGTACTGCAAATCACTGACACTCCTCAGCCCAAGCCCAAGAATCCTTTCTCCAAGAAGCCAAAATTCAAGGCTGATGATTTCTTCGGCGAGCATATATTCTTCACTGAATTCAACCCTTACGACAATGCTCGTCTTAGAAGGAAGCGTTTCTGGACTGCCAGCCAGGAAAACTTCTATTCCTCAGTTCTCTTTGACAAGGACAAAATCTTCGATCATGAGCACATTCCTCACGTGGACATGGAATCTATGCCTTGCTTCACGCTGGTTCTCAGTATGCTTCACAATGCAGGCTTGCTGAATTTCTGCACTAACATCGTTGATTGGAATGAAGAGCTTATTCTTTAGTTCTATGCAACTTTGCATATCACAAGCAATGCTACTGATGTCAACTCATGGGTGTTGGACTGGATGACTGAAAACACTCACTACAAGGCACCAGCCTCTGAATTGCTTCGTGCCTTGCCAATCAGTCCTCCACCAGAAGGCGCTCGCTGTCTGTATGATGAACCTGACCTTACTGATCATTATATGCAAGTGCTCATGAAGTCGCTGAAGCCCAGACAAGCTCAAAGGACCAAATTCCTCGTGAAGGATTTGCTGTATGTGCCCAGAACCATCTACCGCATTCTGACGAAGACTATCAACCCAATCAAAGGTCATGATTCTTCAAATGAAGAAATTGTGGGGATGATGAAGAATATGCTCTTCAACGTCATGCATGGTATTCCTATCAATTACCATGATTTCTTCATGAGGACTCTAGCGAATGTTGCACTTTCACCGTTTGAGCTGAAGCCTTATGCTCCGTGGATCATGAGATTCCTCATATCAAGGACTTCACTCAACTACAAGGCTGATACTCTTAACCATGGCAGCTACTTGCCCCCAATTGAAGTCCTCAAGCGGACAATTTCCTCATCCAATGAGAAGGGCAAGTCACCAGCTGTGATCGATGAAGGCATTCGTCCATTGGATGGTCAGTTCCGCAAAGCTGCATCTTATTCCACCAATGATGACTCTGCCACACATGATTCTGCTGCCAATGCTCCAAATTCATGTCCTCAAGCTACTACTCCTCGTGTGATGACTGACCGTGAACTGCTTATAAGTCTTCACCATAAGGTCGATCAGAATCGCAAACGGGTTAAGCGTCAGTTTGGCTCTATTCTTCACAACATGACCTCTACGCATAATGCAGTGAAGAAAAACCACTGCTACCTCCATGAAGTGTTTGATCGCACCTGGGCTATTCTGTCACATCTATATGGCGAAGAAGATCTGAAGCAAATGGGCTTCAAGGAAGACTTTGACTGGTCTGCACCTCCACCGAAGAAATACAAGAAGGTCAAGGTTCCTTCCTTGGTGGCCATCTCATATTCTTCATCACGCACCACGGACGAGCATGAAGACTTGGACGGCACTGTAGCAGGCCCTACAACGACTCAAGACCGTGACAACACTGGCGCTCCTCCATCATCATGAAATTCTTCAGGGGCGTTAGTCCTCAGTTTCAACCCTTTTGGTCGTTCGATGACAAAGGCGGAGAAATTTGAGTTAGTCTTCAAGAGGGTCAATATATGGGCATTTTTTTGCTAAGATACAACTCTCATTCTTCTGATGACTTTGCTGGATCGAGTTGTAATCTTAAACTCTATGGTGGCTTGATACTTTTGATGTGTTCTTCTGCATGCTTATTCCTCATTAATGTTAATGCACACATGCTGAATTACATCAGTCACCATATTTCATCATGCATTTCAAATTCCTCATATTATATGTCAAATGCGTGTATGAATTACAAGATATAGGGGGAGATCTCCATGATTATACTCTTCAAGTGTGCATTGCTTCAAAAGCAAATTCCTTATGTTGCACATCTTCAGGGGGAGTTCTTCTATATCTTGCAATCAAACTCCTCAATATCAGTATTTACACTTCACATTATTATCCCCGTTGAAAACTTAACCTATATTGTCATCAATCACCAAAAAGGGGGAGATTGTAAGTGCACCTAGTGCCCCTTAGTGATTTTGGGTGTATTGAAGACTTATAGGTTAAGGGACTGATGCGTTTGTGAGTGTACACAGGTCTATAAGTCTATGAGGAGTTTGACATTTACAGAGAAAGTCGACCCCTAAAAATGAAGTTCTTCGACTGAAGACTTTGGATTTCTGAAGACTTTCTGAAGACTTTGGAAGTGAAGAAATTGGTGTGACCTTGAAGATTAGGTATTTGTTCGAGGAACATGAAGCGCGAAGACTTTTGTTTTCATAGTTTCATTTGCTCTTTCTTGAGTCATAGGAAACACCGTACTGTTAAAGGGGGTCGAGGAAATACTAAGGAAAAATTTCCATGTGATGCTCAACTCAAAATCCTACACCAACCAATCCTTTCGAGTGAAGCCATTGGAAATCTCGCATAGTTCAGTCATATTCTTCAGTGACAGAGACAAAGTTCTTCTGGTCTCTGAGGAATTTGTTCTGACTGAAGATTTAGGAATTCGCCAGTGCGGATTGCCTACCAAGTGAGGAACATGATAGCCCTGAGGAATTCTAACCTCAAATATTCCGACCGTTGTTGTGCTACACGCCAGCTGTCCCAAAATATCTACCCACCTAACGGTCATATCAGACAAGGGCATTTATGTCTTATCATGTCGGGCTGCTCCCCGGCTATAAATAGCCGCCCCCTACAACCACTAGCTGGTTGGCTGCTCCGAGAGAAACTGACACTTGTCATTTGAGAGCAACCCATCGTCCGAGGACTTTGAGTGAAAATCATCAAGTGAGGAAATCCCAAACCCAAACCTACAAAATCCCAAGTGATTGAGCATCACTGCAGAGATTGATCCTGCGTGGATCCGACGCTTGTTTCCTTTGAAGACTGTGCTTCTTCCAGACAGTTAGGCGTCAAGGTCTAGAGCATCCAAGAGGAATTGTTGATCGCCGTGTGACCAAGTTTGTGAAGGTTCGGAAGTCACCTGAAGACTTACCACGAGTGATTGGGCGAGGTCTATGTGACTTTAGCTCGAGGAGAATACGGTGAGGACTGTGTGTCCGGGACTGGGTGTCCTCGAGTTTAAATACTCAGCCGCTCCAACCAGATGTACAACTGAGATAGCAGTTGGAACTAGTCTACCAAATCATTGTCTTCACTGAGATTACTGGTTCTATTTCCTCAACTCTTTAAATTCCTCATGTATGTTGTTGTGTGCCTGTTCATATCTGTTTGAAGACATTGACTGAAGACTTTCTCAATTTCCTCAACTCTATTTCTTTAGTCTGTCTGTCTTCTTCCCTTGTTATCATGTGTTTACGCTTTCTGTACTCTGTGCTTGTCTTCATTTCATCATGATGACTATGCTTGTGTTCTGTTATGTTCCTTTCTGAGTACTTATTCCGCTGCAAGTAGTTCTTCATTTGGGAATTTCCTCACCAACAAATTCCTCAGTGAAGAATTCATAAAAATCGCCTATTCACCCCCCTCTAGTCGATATATCGTACTTTCAAAAATGGAGGAAACGGACCTCCTACGGTCGAAACGGGGGTCCTGTTGATCAGTAGGGGTGTGGCGTACCGCAAAACGAACGAAACGGACTTGTGTTGGAGTGCTATGGTCGAAACGGGGGTCCTGTTCATCGGGAGGGGTGTGGCATACCGCAAAACGGGACTCCACGGGATACTGGTCATCTCCACCGTCGACCTCCTCCAGCCTCCACGGGCTACTGTTCATCCACCATCGACCTCCTCCAGCCTCCACCTGCTCCTGTTCATCCACGGGCTCCTGTTCATCCAGCCTCCACCGCGTGCTACTCCACCGGCTACTGTTCAACCACCCCTCTCCACAGGCTCCTATTCAACCACCCC
>NC_057807.1:437069247-437070089 GCF_018294505.1 Triticum aestivum | reverse complement strand
CTTCAGTTAGCAACAGTAGCGAAGGAATCGATCGCTCGGGTTCACTAACGCGTAGCCTGCAGTGCAATCGCTCGGGTTCAGTTAGAGCCCAACGCCTCGCTCGGGTTCAGTTAGAGCCAACGCCTCACACACACGCGCGTACGTGTACGAGAGAAATGCGCATAGCTCGGCTCCCGACCTACCACCGTAACCGGGAACTCCCCGAAATCCCCACCCTCGCTTCTACCATGTTTTTTTCCGTCATGGACGGCCCAAAGAATGTCATGCAGCTGTGTCTCCGGCCCGCCCAGGACGAAAAGGCCATTTTCTGTCATGATTTTTTGTCATAGAAGTAGGATCCCACCACATCTATGATGATGCCGGGTTTTGTCATTATTATCGTCATATAAGTGTCATATGTATGACAGAAAAAAAATTCGTTCGGCCCAAAATGTCACGGATGTGTCTTTTTTTTGTAGTGCAGTACCTCATCCTCTAATTTGGTGGATGCACACAGAGAAAATAAATCTCCTTAATTTACTCCATAACCACCCTATTAAATACGCCTAGTAACAAACCGGGTGCATGCAGTGGCCGGCGGGCACATGCATCCTGCATGCATGGCCAGTCAGCCAAGTCCATGCGCCAGCTCCAATGCAGCAACACAAAAGAAGAGAGCGGTTCTTGGGAAAAAGCGAGTAGTTAGTGCAACGGGCCTTATAAACACGAACAGCTCGCTCTCCCGCTTCCGTCTCCCCCCCCCCCCAATTCCCCCCGCTCCCCAATCTTCCTCACTCGTCCAGAAAACCCCGCTCACCTTCTTCCTCACACGTACAAAAAATAGCTGCTCCTCTTCTTCCACT
>NC_057807.1:437002243-437069001 GCF_018294505.1 Triticum aestivum | reverse complement strand
ATCCCCAACCCTCCTTCTTCCCCACTCGCACTGCCACTAGGCTCGTCTCTGGCTACTCTGCTCAAACCGATGAGCTCGGTGCGATTCCCACAAGGAAAATGGAGTCGGCTGGCCCCAACGCCAAGAAGATGAGGCTCCCGCCAGCGGCGACTCCGGTTGTAGATCCTGCACCCGGTAGCATGGGGAGAAGCGGCGAGCCCCCCACCCGGATCTGAGGAACCGGTAGAATCTTCAGTGGACCGCATTAGCGATCTCCCGGACGTCATCCTTGAGGAGATCATATCGCTTCTCCCCACCAAGGATTGCTGCCGCACACAAGTCCTCTCAACTCGGTGGCGCCTTCTATGGCGCACCGCGCCCCTCAATCTCGACTGTCGTCAGAAATCTGTCCTTCCTGAATTTGATCTCCTCAGAGCCATCGTCTCTTCTCACCAGCAGGGCCCTGTTCAATGCCTCTACATCCTGACAAGCTACCTGCTGTCCATACCCGGCAAGGTGGATGCTTGGCTAACATCCCCTGAATTCGGAAAACTCCAGCAGTTTCAGTTGTACCATTACCACAAAAGTTTCATACCACGAACACACCAAGAATTCATGCCCACACCACCGTTGTCCATCTCGCGGTTTTCCTTCTCTCTCCACACTGCCATCTTCGCCCGGTCCCATCTACCAGACGATCTGGTACAAATGCTTCGACTCCCACTGCTAAAAAAACTTTTGCTTGTGGTGGTTTATCTGTCGGAGGCCTCACTGCACAGCATCATCCACTCCAGTTGCCCTGCCCTAGAGCGCTTGCTGATTGTTTTGGGAATATAAATCGGTATCAGTTGTCTCCAAATAAAGTCGCCTCACCTTAAAAGCATTGGAATTTGTTTTAAAGGATAGTAGCTCATCATTGAAGATGCCCCTTCACTTGAAAGGTTGCTCCTTCATAATTGTTATACACCTTCACAAATAATTGTCATCTCTGTGCCCAAACTGAAGACCTTGGGTGTAATTCGTGACCCGTTTAATAATCACAAGGAGTTGGTGTTTGGCTCCTCACTTTTCAGGTACCATATATGATCATCTAGACATTTGTAATCATATGCTGCATTTTTCATTTGTGCGCATAAGTTTTATATCATCTTGGAGTACACTTTGGCTACTAATATTATGTTATATGCTCAATGAAGAGTTCGTCCATTGATAGCCTATCAATGCTGTTGGATTCTGTCAAGATCATATATATCAGAATGTATAGTTTGATCTGGACATAATTATTGGCTTGCTGCGAAGCTTTTGATCTCTAGAGAATTTATACATAGAGGTGATGATTTCATGCACATTGAAAGCCCATATGTATTGTACTAGAATTAACTGTTCAGCTGTCGTTCTTTTGACATACTCTTTTTTCAGACCTTAGTTGTTTCCAATCTTCACGTCTACTTGGGCAGAACCACATGGAGAAAACATATAACCAATCGGTGGCGTAATAAGCACAAGGATTTCTCAGTTCTCATGACATTCGTTTGATGACAATAACGATGGGACGATATGCATCCAACTAGGCAAACAGAAGCTTTGTCACATTCTTCCTGTTGAATGCGAGGTTACTATTGTCCATGAGGCTTAATTTTTACAGCAAGAGATTCTCACGGACGGACATGTTGAACAGCAAAAAAAGAATTTTCACGTGGACAAATGGGCTTCTAAACGTGCTCGACTTCTATTTACAACAAGTTGTAGTCATCCTGGAATAGTTTTTTTTTTGCACAGGATGTTGATTTTATGGATCAGACCGATCCATTTGTTTGTGACTGCAAAAAAGAGTGGTTGGGTTAGATGTTACTGTCATGTTCAATCTGGGTTTTGTCTAAAAATTTGATGAACAATTAATCCTTGGGCTTTTTGTACCATTTGTATGCTTGACTTCCATGTTGTTGCCCTCGTACTCCCCTCCACCTGCCACTACACTGCCACATCTTCCATGGCTGCTGTTCGTTCCCGTCCGAGGCCTTGACGTCGTTCTCCGCCTTGGTTAGCTCGCTGTGCCCGCCACCGTCTGGTGTTGTCAACATGGTCAACAACCAATAGGAATCAGGAGATGACTGTATGTGGAGAGGCTGACTGTAGGGACCCACCAGGGTCATTGCATTTCGCAAGCACGTGCCTCGTTATTACAAGCCAAAAAAATACTTCCTCCTAATTGTTTGACAACCAAATTCCACGCCATTGTCAATATAGTCAATAAACGAGAAAATTACACAACAAGCAGATAACACCAGGGACCTAGCAGCTCGCCCAGTTGTTTTTCAGTTTCAAAGACGGATCTCAATTGCGTGTTGTACGGGGGATGTGGCCCGTCTAGCCCATGCTTACGCTGTTATTAAGCACATGACGAGCCCAGTTGATATATTTTTTCTTCCTGAAATTGGCTAGCCCAGTTCTTTTTTTTGGAGAATACCAAAACCGAGGCCTACTTGCTTTTCTCAGCCCTGCTGGGCTGCAAATCTTTCAAGACGAGGAGGGATGTAAGTTATAAGAAATGGGCTTCCCCAGAAAATGGGCTATAAGTTGTAAGAAATAGGCTGTAAATTTTTACACCAAAGCCAACCGACAATTGCATTAAAATATCATTATTTCAGGATTTCTCTACTCTCTACTCTTATAAAAACCACAGCCAACTGGTAATTACATTAAAATATCATCTTTTCTCCCACAAGATAAACTACTCATACAAATGCATCTTCATGTTCCGTGCAATGAACGGGCATCTTGCTAGTTAAGATTCTAAATTTCATTCATTTTTTTGCGGAGAATTGTTTTTTGAATTTTATTTGGTACAATTTTTTGAAAATTATTTTTAATGTGACTCGAAATTTCATGATTAAAAGAGTTCGGACCCCACCGAAATATGCAAAATTTGGTTGAATTGTTTTAGCAGTGCCCAGAATATATGGTTTGTAATTCTAATAAAATGAATATGGGCTTCATCCTTAAGAATTAGCAAATGGGTTGTAAATTATTGAAAATAATGGCTAATGGGTTGTATGCTGTTTTCCACAGATTTCGAAGCTGACTTCTGGGCCTACTAGGTTGACGATGACGCTGTCCTAAATTTTTTTTGACCCGTACGCAAGGCTTTGTCAACTTAGTCAACACACATTAGTGACTGTTGGATGTCCATCCAACGGCCGCCGTGTTTCTTCAATCTCTGATCTTCCCGCTCCAGCCGCCCAAACCAGCGCCGGCGGGACTGCCTGCTCCCTCCTCTCGTGACTGGTTGTGCTGCTGCCAGGCCATCCCTCTAACCACCCATACATCCTGTTATTTTCCGGCGACGTTAGCCTCAGCCCGCAGCCGACCAGTCAGTGCTCGTACTCCCCTTAGCGTGGGCATCCGCTGCGGTGGCTTCACCGGCTCCGGGTGGTTCTCTTCCTGGGCCTCGCCCTCGTCCATCGCGTTTGTGCTCTCAGCGCGGCGAGGTCAACATGGTCAACAAACAACAGCCATCGGAAGAGGCTGACAATAGGGGCCCACACAGGGAAATGCCTCCTTATTACGGGCAAAATAATGATTCCTCCACCTAATAGCTGGGACCCACCGGAAGGGCCTCTGTATTTCGCAAAAAAAACGTTCCCCCGCTATCAGGTCGGACCCATCGGAAATGCCTCCTTATTACACACAAAAAAATGAATACTCCCCCTATTAGCTGGGACTCACCTTGGTGGGAGGCTGACTTGTGGGCCTACTAAGTGGACGGGGACGGAGGGCTTTGTCAACTTAGTCAATATGAACGATTCTAGCTCCAGTACCATACGATGTCCATCCAACGGCTATGGTGCTTCTTCAATCTCTGGTCTTCGTGCTCCAGCCGCCCAAAGCAGCGCCGGTCGTGATGCATGCTCCTGCCTCCCGTGGCTAGCTGTGATGCCGCGGAGGCCTCACCGTCCCCTACTACTCCCACCGCTGGCCAGGCCATCCTTCTACTCACCCACACCCCTGTTATTCTACGGCAACGGCAGCCTCTCCCCGTAGCCGAACCAGTGAACCCGCGTACTCCCCTTCGTGTGGGCATCCACTGTCGCGTCTTCCCCGGCTCCGCATCGTCCCCTTCCTAGGCCTCGCTGTCGTCCACCGCCCTGGTGCTCTCGGCGCGGCGTGGTTAATGTGGTCAAGGAATAGCTTCCATCGGACGTGGACTATACGTGGAAAGGCTAACAGCTGGGTCCACGGCCGCAGCAAGGAAGTGCCTCCTTATTACGCGCAAAATAATTATTCCTCCACCTGACAGCGGGGGCCCACCGGACGGGCTACCGTATTTCATGAAAAAAACGTTTCCCCCTGACTCTGGGACCCACCAGCTACATATTCACACGCAAGGAAGTGCGTCCGGGCAAAAAAAATGATTTGCCCCCCTGACTGCTGGGACCCACCAGCTACATCTTCGCATGCAAGGAAGTGCCTGACAGTCGGGACCCACCTGGTCGAAACGTAGCATTGTCATTCTAGTCGCGAACGTGTACGTACATATATACTGGTCTATATAGAGGCGCGCACATGTCGTAGTAGAGGCGCGCATGTAGCATGTACACGTACATACAGCGGCCAGTGTGCAAGAAAGAAAATATGGCCACATATCTGTACATATGGGCGGGGCCTCGAACGCCTACTCGTGCATACATACGGCCAGGGCTCGTGTACATGGCTGGGTCGGAACGGAGAAATAGCGTCGTCACTGTGTTCACGGGGAGCCAACCGGCTGGGTCGGAACGGAATGCGTTGTCATGTTCATTGGGGGGGGGGCTTGGATGGAACAAGCGATGGAAACGAGGCCTGGCGTACCGCAGAATGGAGGAAAAGGCCTTCTGTTCGACCGACCATGTTCAAAATGGGATCCTGTTCATCGGGAGGGGTCTGGCGTACCGCAAAACGGAGGAAACGGACCTCCTATGGTCGAAATGGGGGTCCTGTTGATTGGGAGGGGTGTGGCGTACCGCAAAACGAACGAAACGGACTTGTGTTGGAGCGCTACGGTCGAAATAGGGGTCCTGTTCACCGGGAGAGGTGTGGCGTGCCGCAAAACGGGACTCCACGGGATACTATTCATCTCCACCGTCAACCTCCTCCAGCCTCCACGGGCTAACGTCGATCTCCTCCAGCCTCCATGGGCTCCTGTTCATCCAGCCTCCACCGCACGCTACTTCCCCGGCTCCTGTTCAACCACCCCTCCACGGGCACCCCTCCACTGTCTACTATTCATCCAGCCCTCCACGGGGTCGTCCTATTCATGCAGCCCTCCACGGGGTCCTGTTCATCCAGCCCCAACCGGCTCGATCGATCGAGGTCCTCTTCATCCAAAGGCAACGCCACGGGGTCCTATTCATCCACCCCCAGCGCTCACAATTCATCCAACCCCCCTGCAATGCTCATTGTTTATCCAGAGGCAGCATCGATCGGCTTCAGTTAGCATCAGTAGCAAAGGAATTGGTCGATCAGGTTCAGTTAACAGCCATCGATCGATTGCTCGGGTTCTGTAACATGTAGCCTGCAGTGCAATCGCTTAGGTTCAGTTAGAGCCCAACGCCTCGCTCGGGTTAAGTTAGAGCCAACGCCTCGCACACACGTGCGTACGTGTACGAGAGAAATGCGCATCGCTCGGCCCCCGACCTCCCACCGTAACCTGGAACTTCCCAAAATTTTCCTCGCCCTCGCTTCTACCACGGTTTTTTCCGTCATGGACGGCGCAAAGAATGTCATGCAGCTACATCTCCGGCCCGCCCAGGACGGAAGGCCCATTTTCTATCATGATTTTTTGTCATAGAAGTAGGATCCCACCACATCTATGATGATACCGGGTTTTGTCACAATTATCGTCATAGAAGTGTCATAAGTATGACAGAATTTTTTTTCGTTCGGCCCAAAATGTCACGGATGTGTCTTTTGTTTGTAGTGCACCCTTCTTAAACACTCCTTGTAATACTTCTTGCCTTTAATCTGATACTCAACTTATATAAGGACTCCACATGTAACCCGCCCCTCTAACTTATATAAGGAGGGGCAGGGCTCCCCAGAGAGGGACAAGCAACAAGAAACAAGATCTAGGGCTAGACACAAAGGGGGAGCCGGCTTACGGCGACTCTTCTCATGAGCATAATGAGACCTAGCCACAAACAGCATGGAGGGTTGTTACCGGATGATGTTTCCCGGGGCCCGAAGCTGTCTAAATCTTTGTCTTGCGTGTTGCGTCTCTCGTCCCGATCAACCCCTCTCAAGCTACCACATAGATGCGTTGGCCTCGCGACTAAGTCCTAACACTAAGGACATCTGATGTGTTAATTCCACGACAGTTGGCACCCACCGTGGGGCCTGCGCACAGTGGTGTTGAGTTCTTGAAGGGATCTTTTTTAGGGTTCGAGAAGTTTGCAATTTTCCGGTTCAACAAAGGCCGGCGTGGAAAAGTTCACATCAATGATGAGTTCATCAGTTAAGATTAAACGAAGTATTCTGCGGCGACGGATATGAGATTGAGATTGTTTTAGGGTTACATGTTGTGCGGCCGCCTCACACGCCGTGGTAATCCGCCGAGTGCGAGTTGAGGTTTTCTGCAGGAGGCGGTTTATCTACTACATTCTCTGAGTCCAACGGAAGTTCATGCGATCCGTCCGACCGCGGGTTCCGCTGAATTATCGTAAGTATGGCTCTTGGTCCATTTTACCCAGTGGAAAATCCCTAAAGGCTACAGCAGTCCTGGCTATTCCGACGCGTTGCAATTGCTGCTCCGTACACAGCGCCCATATAACCTGCCGCTCACAAGAGAGTTAAGTCCCGAAGCAAGCATTGATCTACCGCTGCTGCTTTATATGTGAAGATCAAAGTCAAATCATCAGCCATTATTCCAGTATGTACTACGAACAAGGTATATCACCACCATCACCTTGAGCCGCCTCTTCTTGCTGTGTCGCAAAGGCCTTTTCAGCTGTAGGCAAGCCTCAAACTGCTTGGCCGGGTGTCAACTATGACCTTGATCCGATGGGTTTCGCCTTTGCCTTCGCCTTCCACCGACGCTGGCCTCCGCGGCTGTTTCGAGCCGCCTCGCACCACCTCTTGCAGGAGCTCCATGCTGAGTCGTTCCGGCCAAGCAATCTTGCCCCGGCCTTGCTCGTTCTATGAACCGCCACACACCGAGTCGCCTTCAGGGACCTAATGGCCTGATCATGTACTACTAGCTCACGTGGTGAAGCAATCCCAAAATCCACTACTAATGGTACTGCTCACGAGAGCACTACATGAGGACCATTAGTACCACGTACATTGGAAAAATCATCAGGACACGCACTAAGCATCATCCAACATCAGTGTACGCGTTTGTCTGACAAAAATGCCAGGACAATTGCCACACCTTGGTCTACCAGTTGCCATCTCCACGACTGTGCATTGAGCCGCCGACGCCTTTACTGGTTTCCGTTTTTGAACCGCCCGCCGCGATTTAAGCCTGAGCTGCACCTGTCGTGCGATGAGCCGCCGGGGCTGCGTTGATTCTCCTCTGCTGTGTTGACCCGCCATGGGTTGTCGGTCTATCTGAGCCGTTTTCTGTTGCATTGAATGGATCATCGGCCATCCGAACAAATCAGGTGATATCCATCTAAGATTATTTTATTAGCGCATATTGTTTTTTGGCAAAAAACAATGACTTTGGTATGTACACCTTTATGTGCAGGACAATGATTCATCATAAAGATGGTGTAATGCCATATTCATGGAGTGTGCGGTAGCATAATCATGCAACGGCATCTACGACCGCTTACTGTTCAACAGGTGGGTGCAAGCCGCCGCCCCTGCGGTCCGATCTACATCAATGCGCCAGCCGATTCACACGTCTGTGCTGGCTTACAATGTGACGGGCGACTTACCCGTCCACCCCCATGGCCGACTCGGCGTCCGAGTGGCTTACTGCTCCTGCGATTGACTCGCCCTACCGCACCGGCTTACGACGCCACGGCCGGTTCACCCGTGATTAATTTCAACTTCATCGCGGTGATCATCAACTCCGCGGTGGATAACTATTGGCCTGACGCATCAGGTGATATCCATCCAAGTTTGTTTTTATTATCACATGTTGTTTTTGTCAAAGAACAAGTTTATCTTTGCCTTGGTCTGCAATATTGTTTATGCAGGGCAAATTATTTATGATAAAAATTGATATTATACCGCGGAGGTGGAGACACGCCAACATCTTTTGGCGCAGGTGGTCATCGTACTCAACGGACTCCTGCACCGGCTTACAACGCCATGGTCGTCTCTCTCGATCGCGCCGGCTTACAACGCCGTGGCCGTCTCTCGCGACCGTGCCGGTTTACAATGCATTGGCCGTCTTTTATGACCACGCCGGTTTACAACAACGAGGACAACTTGCTCGTCCGCACCGGCTTACAACACCGCGGCCGACTCATCTGTCTACTCCCATGGCCGACTCACCCGTCATCGATTTCAACTTTACCGCAGTGATCATCAACTCTGTGACGGATTAATTCTGGCTCAACACATCAGGTGAAATCCATCCAGTATATTTTATATTATATATTGCTTTCTTTAAAAGAGCAATTACTCTGGCTTGCAAATTCTCCAGTGCAGGACAAGTTATGTCACTGAGATGTTGAATGACTCATACCGATTTATATCACGGTCAAATATGGAGAGTCTCAAGCCAGCTCCTCGAGTAGTAATAAAACTCGGGGGCTACAGTGACATGACTCGGGAACTCCGGGTCATGGGAGGGGATGATAACCCGGTTCTAGAGGACACTACCATACTGATGAAAATTCCGTTTTAAAATCCGGTTCAAGAGACATCTCTTTCCCGCAAAGCTTTGAAGCTCTCAAAACCGGTTCAACATCCGGATCAAGGTAAATTTATCCCTTACAAAGCTTTGAGGATCTTAATATCCGGTTTAAGAAATTCCGGTTCAAAACATGGGTATCCTGCTTTACGCCTTATCTTATTATGGTCACTTGGGGGCTTCCTACTCATCGGGCATAGCCATCAGTACCCTCTTGATCGACGCAATGCCAAAATTTATACGGTCATTTGGGGGCTTCCTGTTCAAACATAGGTCGTATTCGAACCAAAGAGAACATAGCTGTCGATACCCTTTTGATTAGCAAACTGCTGAACCTACTTGGGGGCTTCTTGATCATATCCGAATCATAGCTCAACCCCTTTGGGAATCGACGTGGATCGTATTCGAATCCTTGTTGTTAAACAACTCTTATGGCCACTTGGGGGCTTCCTGTTCAAACATAGGTAGTATTCGAACCAAAAAGAACATAGCTGTCGATACCCACTTGATCGGCATCGCCAAGCCACTGGGGGCTATATGATCGTATTCGAATCTTAGCTTAACCCCTTTGGAACGGTTTACTAATCGTATCCAAATCAGAAGCCTCAAAAAGTTTTATTCTATCTCTGGTAAAGTTTATTGTAGCCACAATTACTTAACTTGAGACCTTTTGGGGATTATATCTCAAATGTATATAAGTGTTTTATGATTAACCGGCTTGACTTTTGACTATAAGTCACCAGCTTATGACAACCATCATTTATATGGAAGCATTGGCTTCTAAGGATTGGGTTATCACCCTTATTACACAGGTCATATAACCCGGCAGTACAAATTCAATATTACAGTGGTCATTTGGGGGTTTTCCTATTCAAACATAGGTCATATTCGAACCAAAGAGAACATAGCTGTCGATACCCACTTTGATCGACACAGGATGGGCTATATGATCATATTCAAATCTTAGCTTAACCCCTTTGGGACGGTTTACTGATCGTATTCGAATCAGAAGCCTCAAAATTTTTATCTGTTTTTATACAATCGCAAGTTTTTGAGTTGTCACAAATATCATATGTGCCGACTCTTATAGAGTCAACTTCACTGTCCGGGTTACATAAACCGGCGGTATCATTCAAAGGATCATAGGGATCTTGTAATCTACTTGTGTGCAGGATAAGACTACTTTTGGGTGGTTACCTGCCTTGGCTCTTGATGTTAAGTCGCCAGGGCATATGTTGTTTAAACTCTGTGCAGGATTTGCAGAATTATGACTTATATAAATGCTTCAGTCCAAGCTCATCATTGAAATTGGTGTCTCAAAAGGGTTATCAAGTATTGATTTTCTCAAGGGCTATAGGACACTGGGTTACAAAAAATCCGGCTTACAATGAATGCACATTAAGTCGTCATCGGCCAAGAGCCGCCATGTATTTAAACTCCGGATTTACTTGTCAACCAATGAGGTATTTACATCTTTAATAGCCAAAACTGGCTGGATTTTCATGATGATATTGAATGATTGAGGTTTTCATACCAGATTATATTGATCAAATCTTAAATAGCCAACATGGCCGGATTTCTATTGTGATTATCAATAACCAGTGTTATGATTGAGGTTTTCAAAGCCGCTTCAGCGCAATGGCTATTATTTTATCAATGGATATGATTTATTCTACAAGGAAAGGAATAGTCCCGAGTTGCTGCAGGCTTACGACCCGGCACTGGAGGGCTACATTATTCAAATTGAGATTACATCGAATATACAAGTCCCATGTCACTGCCAGCATGCACCATGGCACTTGGGGGCTAATGCAAAGTCAATTTTTGCTCAACTTATTGAAGACCCGACTCATCACATTTTAAATGAGCCGGCCCTTGGGGGCTACACTGGTTGAAGTTTTCATGAGCATAAAGCAATTACAAGTCCCAGGTTGCTGCAAGCATGACAACCCGGTACTTGGGGGCTACATATGTGGAATATTCCGTTTATGACTAATGATTGAGATGAACAAACCGGATTTCTTCTTTGGTTGCAACACTTGTATTGGAGCAAGTCTTAAGCTATCACTATGTTCTCCTCTTAAGACTTGGGGGCTACGGGTATTATGCATATATAAAGAGGAACATCTTCAAATTATCAGTTTTGAGCAAATCAGGAAGATCAATTACATGACCCGGTGTCAACAACAATTACGACTCGACATCATCAGTCTTTATAACCCGAAGTTTTTGGGTAATGATAAACCGGCAAGTTTTATATCTTCAAGCCGGCTGAATATCAGATGAGTATTTGAAGACCAAAATTATTTAACCCGGCGCCTTGGAAGCCGACTCAAGTGGATTATTCTTCACAATATTTTTCTGTGAGAAACCAACATCATCAAATTGATTGTGAAGCTGGTCTATTGACCCGGATTTTCTAGAAGAAGGAAATGACAAGGACTTAAGGATGTTCAGGTGCCGGTTTACAAGAATTCTTAACCCAGAGCACAACCTGTAAATTTGTTCTTGTGTTTATTTTGCAGCATAAGTTTACCATGGATAAATCCAAGCTAAACTTGGGGGCTAATGTCCGGGATATACCCCGCGGTGTAACCCGGCCGGAAGTATAACCCGGCCGGACTTGGCGACTCACTAATGACCCGCCCTGACTGGACGACACACTAAGTGACCCGCCCGATCCTGGCGACTTATGGGTGACCTGGCAAGCGGATTAGAGGAGCGACAAGACAGGAGGCTCAAAGCCCAGAAGGCCGGCTTACGTTATGGTAGGCCGGCTTAAGAGGAAATGTGTGAGGAGTATCTCCCTTACAAGGAATCAAGACATGGACTTGAATCCGGCTTGTAGTACAAGATAGGCTAGTCCTACTAGGACTCCACATGTAACCCGCCCCTCTAACTTATATAAGGAGGGGCAGGGCTCCCCAAAGAGGGACAAGCAACAAGAAACAAGATCTAGGGCTAGACACAAAGGGGGAGCCGGCTTACGGCGACTCTTCTCATGAGCATAATGAGACCTAGCCACAAACAACATGTAGGGTTGTTACCAGATGATGTTTCCCAGGGCCCGAAGCTGTCTAAATCCTTGTCTTGTGTGTTGCGTCTCTCATCCCGATCATCCCCTCTCAAGCTACCACATAGATGCATTGGCCTCGCGACTAAGTCCTGACACTAAGGACATCTGACGTGTTAATTCCACAACACAACCACTCTTTTTTGCAGTCACAAACAAATGGATCGATCTGATCCATAAAATTAACATCCTGTGCAAAAAAAAGTATTTTAGGATGTCTACAACTTATTGTAAATAGAAGCCGAGCATGTTTAGAAGCCCATTTGTCCACCTGAAACTTCTTTTTTTGCTGTTCAGCATGTTCGACTATGAGAAATCTCGTGCTGTAAAAATTAAGCCTCATGGACAATAGTAACCTCACATTCAACAGGAAGAATGTACCAAAGCTTCTGTTTGCCTGGTTGGATGCATATTGTCCCATTGTTATTGTCCTCAAACGAATGTCATGCGAACTGAGAAAATCCTTGTGCTTATTACACCAACGATTGGTTATATGTTTTTCTCCATGTGGTTCTGCCTAAGTAGACGTGAAGATTGAAAACAGTTAAGGTCTGAAAAAAGAGTATGGCGAAAGAATGACAGCTGAACAGTTAATTCTAGTATAATATATACGGGCTTTCAATGTGCATGAAATCATCACCTCTCTATATAAATTCTCCAGAGATCGAAAGCATCACAACAAGCCAATAATTATGTGCAGATCAAAACTATACATTCTGATATATATGATCTTGACAGAATCCAGCAGCATTGATATGCTATCAATGGACGAACTCTTCATTGAGCATATAACATAATATTAGTACCCAAAGTGTAATCCAAGATGATATAAAACTTATGCGCACAAATGAAAAATGCAGCATATGATTACTAATGTGTAGATGATAATATAAGGTACCTGAAAAAGTGAGGAGCCAAACACCCACTCCTTGTCATTATTAAATGGGTCACGAATTACACCCAAGGTCTCCAGTTTGGGCGCAGGGACGACAGTTATTTCTGAAGGTGTATAACAATTATGAAGGAGCAACCTTTCAAGTGAAGGGGCATCTTCGATGATGAGCTGCTGTCCTTTAAAACAAATTCCAATGCTTTTAAGGTGAGGCGACTTTATTTGGAGACAACTGATATCGATTTCTATTCCCAAAACAATCAGCAAGCGCTCCAGGGCAGGGCAACTGGAGTGGATGATGATGTGCAGTGAGGCCTCTGATAGATAAACCACCACAAGCAAAAGTTTTTTTAGTAGTGGGAGTCGAAGCATTTGTACCAAATCGTCTGGTAGATGGCACCGGGCGAAGGTGGAGGTGTGGAGAGAGGAGGAAAACCGCGAGATGGACAACAGTGGTGTGGGCACGAATTCTTGGTATGTTCGTGGTATGAAACTTTCGTGGTAATGGTAGAACTCAAATTGCTGGAGTTTTCCGAATTCAGGGGATGTTAGCCAAGCGTCCACCTTGCCGGGTATGGACAGCAGGTAGCTTGTCAGGATGTAGAGGCATTGAACAGGGCCCTGCTGGTGAGAAGAGACGATGGCTCTGAGGAGATCAAATTCAGGAAGGACAGATATCTGACGATAGTCGAGATTGATGGGCGCAGTGCGCCATAGAGGGCGCCACCGAGTTGAGAGGACTTGTGTGCGGCAGCAATCCTTGGTGAGGAGAAGCGAGATGATCTCCTCAAGGATGACGCCGGGGAGATCGCTGATGCGGTCCACCGGAGATTCTACCGGTTCCTCAGATCTGGGTGGGTGGGGGGGGGCTTGCCGCTTCTCCCCACGCTACCGGGTGCAGGATCTACAACCGGCTTCGCCATTGGCGGGAGCCTCATCTTCTTGGCGTTGGGGCCAGCCGACTACATTTTCCTTGTGGGCGTCGCGCCGAGCTCATGGGTTTGAGCAGAGTAGCCAAAGACGAGCCTAGTGGCAGTGCGAGTGAGGAAGGAGGGCTGGGGATTTATGTAGGAGTGGAAGAAGAGGAGCAGACATTTTCTGTACGAGTGAGGAAGAAGGTGAGCGGGGTTTTCTGGACGAGTGAGGAAGATTGGGGAGCGGAGGGAATTGGGTGGGGAGACGGAAGCGCGAGAGCGAGCTGTTCGTGTTTATAAGGCCCGCTGCACTAACTACTCGCTTTTCCCCAAGAACCGCTCTCTTCTTTTGCGTTGCTGCATTGGAGCTGGCGCATGGGCTAGGCTGACTGGCCATGCATGTGCTCGCCGGCCACTGCATGTGCCTGGTTTGTTACTAGGCCTATTTAATAGGGTGGTTATGGAGTAAATTTAGGAGATTTATTTTCTCTGTGTGCATCCACCATATTAGAGGATGCGGTACTAGATGCAGACACTCACATTAAACTAACATTCAGAAAAACAAAAGTTCAGCATGTCTATGCATCTCAATGATTCACCATACTATAACCAATATACAAAGCTGTGAGAAGGTGTGGAAATAAAGAAAATCGGTCGATGCTTCTCTGAGCAAAGGGACTCCCTGCACACGCATTAATTTCCTGGGCATGCTTGTTTCTTTTCAAAATGTTGGAAGCACTTTGAGCATGTTGGCAACTCCACAGCTAGCTAGCTGCCTCATCTTGCAATTGATGCTAACACATTTGCAGCAAACAAATGAGGCAATAGAGATGACTCAACATGGGTCCATATTGTGCAGTTCCCCTGAAATCATATTCATTGTCCTGAATCTGAAAAGATAGGAAAACAGTGGCTATACTTAAACGGTGTTGCAAAATAGTAGCACATATCAAGAGCTCGGCATGACAAAACACGATCATCTGGACGAAGGGGATACTGACCTGCCTGAGGAAGATTACACATAATTTCATAAGTCCTTGGTTGCTTTCCACCTTTGGCTACACTGTTTGTTTGCTCCTCCACACATGACAGGATCGTTCCGCACTGCATTCAGCAAGTCAACGTACAAATAAGCTAATTTCATCTTGCGGTGGTCATTGTACCTAGTTACGAATGTAGGAATACCTGGAGCACCATGAGGTTAACTGACAGCAGGTAGATGCAGCCATATAAAATTTGTGCGGTGCTACAAAAATTGAGGTTTGTATCCCTTCCCGTTATGAGAATTCTTCTTGAAGTTGGTAGAATGTGACGGCTTGTTCTTTGCATCAAACTTGCCTTTCCCCTGAGATTTGTTCTTCTTGCTTTGGGGCTGGTTGGGCTGGAAGTTCTTCTCGTGTACCATGTGGGAACTAGAAGCTCCCTCAGCGACCCGAGCACGTGTGTCTTTTGCTCTCGCCTTCTCCTCAAAATCAAGAGCGTTAATGAGATCCAAAACAGAAAACTCATGTCTCTTGTTTTTCAGAGAAGTAGCAAAATCGTTCCATGAAGGTGGAAGCTTGGCAATGGTGGTCCCAGCAACAAATTTGTCCGGCAACACATACTTAAAGTACTCAAGTTCCTTAGAGAGTGATTGTATCTCATGAGTCTGCTGAACAACAGAGCGCTCATCAATCATCTTGTAGTCACAGAATTGCTCCATGACGTACAACTCGTTGCCAGCGCCCGAGGGCCCAAACGTGGCCTCGAGCGCATCCCACATGTCTTTGCCACTGTCAAACAACATATATGAATCCATAATGGAATCGTCAAGAACACTCAGCAGGGCGGCTTTGAAGAGGGTATCCATGTTCTGAAAAGCTTCCTGCTGTGTAGGATTAAGATCGCCCTCAGGCTTACCCTTAGTGGCATCATAGCAGTACATGATCTGAAACCAATATACTGCTCTTGTGCGCCACCTTTTATATTGCACCCCCTTAAAAGGAGGCGGCTTCAAAAGCGCAGCAAAACCACTCGGAGTAAATTGCTTGTAATCAGGTTTTTGGATTGGATTGTTGAATATATGAGCAATTTAGTATGAGATTTAATCTGAATCAACAATAAATAGATCATGACAACAATTGCAAACATCAAAGTAATGATGCAGACTAAACCAGGAGGACAGAATCACATACTATACAGCGGGAGCAGAACCGATGTGGTTGATGTTGTCACTCATGTCGTTGATGAAGAGGTTACCGAGGTCGGGGAAGAAGGCTGTCGTTGAGGAAGTCGTCGCTGGCAGCAGTCACAGGAGTGTGCTCCCCAAAAACTTGATCGCCCCTCTCCCATACAGGATCACGAAAGGCGGGGTTCGGAGGACTATTGTCCCTTCTCGCGGTGCATGCTGGAAGGATGGATGGATAAGAATTGCATGGCGGCACTAAGATCTGGAATGGTGCAAAACCATATGATACAGCGGCGGCTAGGGTCGAGCATGTTAGGTCGGTCGTGCGAGTATAATAGTAGGCCTTTGGCCCCCAAACCCCACGTCCAAGTCAATAATAGCTCAAAAAAATAATTCAATAATAGCCCCACCAAGGTTTGTCTCAAAAAAACGGAGTAATTAAGGCGTCCATTAGTCCCTTTAGGATAAATACAATATCATTAACAATGGCCCCACCTTTTGTCTCACAAAGTATGTTGGAGTACAACCGGCTACATGTTTACAATCCACTTCTGTTCTCTCTCCTCTTCTCTCTCCTTCAACTAAACACAAATACTAAATTTAAATCCTTATAGCCTGCTTATGTCATCTAATTGTAGTACTTGCTCTATAGTTACTATCCACTGTGTAGTCTGAAATGTCGGGCGTGCAGTGGGCGGTGCCCTCGGTCGGCGCGCCGCTTCAACGGCGGAAGCAGTGAGAGGTCGCGTCGCCCTGACTTGCCATCAATGTGGAGTGGCGGGCTCAGCTGGTGCCGGGCGGGAAGCGCGCGCGGGAGCGGGAGCGGTTTTTGTTGGGCCAAGAAGGTGAGAAGTCAACTTGGGATCGGTCCGGACGGGGAAATATCATGTGCTCCCATACTCTGCATATGGCACTAGTCTATGTTACTACTCCCTCCTTTCCGGTTTATAGAGATGTTTAGAGTAACATAGTAATATGTTACAGTACAAGTTACTCCCCACTATGACCAGCCTTGGCCTCTCCCAGTGCTCCACCATTTATAGCTGCTAAGCCTGCCACGTAGGCATAAAATATGGTGTGGCACTAATAAAGTAAGAACCTATGCATTGAAGACTTGAGTTACTAATGCACTTAGCACCTCATGTAAAGATCATTAATAGTATAGCCAGTGCCATGTCATCTACAGCCCATCTTATAGTCAACATGTACAATAGTAGATCAAAAGAGTGTACAATACTACTACTTTTTTATTCTGTGGCCCACCTTTCATTCTCACAAAGTGCCTAGGAGCACGTGCTAGAGCTGGCTCTTCACGAAGAGCCCGCTTACCTTCTCTCTCCTATTCTCGTTCCAACAACTAAGCAGAAATATACTACTCCCTCCATCTAGGTGAGTAAGTCATCTTAGGAAAACCAAATAGTCTGAAAACACATAGGGGCAGTGCATTAACTCTCACGTTGTTTCTTTTTTTTGACATAAATAGAGGAATCAACCAATAAGAGATGTGGGGCTTGTATGCTTTTAATGACTTGAGACTATCAAACATGACATGCAGTGGTGAGTTCGTTGCATGCAATGATATTAATTAGCAAATAAACATTAAGTTCTCTCGTTTTCCACTCCACCTTGGTCACGGTGCACAATCTAAGATGACTTATTCACCTAGACGGAGGGAGTATTTTATTCCTTATAGCCCACTGACTCAGCTCTATTGTACTTGCTCTCAGCACATCTAAGCACTTACTAGCACCCCCTTGACCGTGGACCTTGACGGTGTATGTCACCTTGTGTCTCATAATTTTCCTCGTCATCATCTGAGTCCTAGAAGATCTCACCCACATCATCATTAGCATGCAGCCGCCTTGATAGACAACATGTGCACAAGGAGTAGAGGCGACTGGGGATGCACCACCACCACGTCGTGGGCACTCTGTATGTGCTCGTGTGCGTGCAGCGTGCGTGTTTTTCCATCGGTGCTAGCTCTAAGGCCGAGGCTACGGTCGTCTTCGTCTCCGACTAGTAGTTGAGCAACGACGGCAAAGAGGTGCTGCAAGAGATGCGTATGCGCCATTGCGTGCGAGCTTCGCCGTAGCACGATGAACCGGACGTCGCCGTGGATGGCGCACGCCTCCATGCAGCCGAGTGTGTGCGCATGCATGTGTTATTCACGTGCATTCTGCGGCCGAGCTTGTGTACGTGCGTTGTGTGCTCCATGCTATGCGCCTATGTGCATGAGTTGGATCGGATGGAGTTAGTGCGTTGGCTTGTGTACATGCGTGGCTGCATGCGTCCTATACATGCGTGGCTTGTTGCGTGGTTATCAATAATCAATATAAACTACTCCCTCCGTTCCTAAATATAAGTCTTTCTAGCCATTTCAAATAGACTACAACATACAGATGTATGTAGACATATTTTAGAGTGTAGATTCACTCATTTTGTTTCGTATGTAGTCCCTTATTGAAATATCTAAAAAGACTTATATTTGGGAACAGAGGGAGTATAAAACATCTTCAACTTAGCATCCTGATGTACCGTTTCTAGTGGTTAGCAAAAAGTTCATGTTCTTTTATTTGTTTATAGGTGGGCAAGCGGCAAAAAATAGGGGAAAACGTGCAAGGTTCCTTGCAGACGCTCCACCGCGAGGTTCCTTGCTCCTCCTTGGTCGTCGGGAATCTATGCTCTTCAACTCTTTTCTTTTACGTGAGATTTGTTCATCCTTTTCCCAACACGCGAGACATCTAGCATCAAGGTGCACGTGTCATGCAAGAAAATGGAGATAATCAGATAAGCAGTGCGTAAGTGAGTCATGCGGGGGGGGGGGGAAGCGGGGGGAAACCCTTTTTCGTAAGTGAGTCGTGCACTTCGATGGCACCTACGCAATATTTTTTTCTCCTCGATGGCACGTGAATAGTGCACGTACTCAATGACGGAGCACGGGATGGTAGCAATGACATGGTCAGCCCTTTTTTGGAGAGAGTACGTACTACTAGTAAATAACTTTGATGTGTCCCGTCAACTCGCAGAATGACGAGAAGCTTGATTACGCCTTCTCCCTCACCAACGCATGCGCGGTGGCTCGCAGCACGAGGAGAAACTTTTGCTTACAAGCGGTGGACGTGCAGCATTTCATTTGGTGTCAGATTGCCAGAAGCACTACTGTAGAACCATCGACTTTCGGAAGAGGCGAAGAGCCAAGTGCAAGGTCACCTACTAACCTCAGGCTAGGCGTAGTGGGAGTAACATAAGTAGGGGTAACTCCTTTTTTTTATTCTAGAAACAACCACACGCAAATATCAAGGTGCTGGTTACGTAGAACAAATTTCCTGCAGTCCGTGCTCAGCCCTCCTCTACCTCTCTTCTCAGCCAGCCAGCGGACGCGTGGAGACCATCGTCTGTTTGCTCACATGCGGCCCCACATGTCAGTGAAAACACAAGAGGACCCACTAAACCTACACATGTTTCACCTCGACGTGCTGGTGATGAAAAACAAATCCAATAAAGATCTTCGGTGGCCGCTTTTGGAGTTACTCAAGAGTAGTAAGATTCTATTTACAGTTTAACCCAAGATGCACATCACGTGGCTTCAACTACCACTCTATTTTCTTTCATGACACGACCTAGATGCTGGATGTCCCACATGTCGGCAAAAGGAGGAAGAACCCGACCAAATCTTCGGTTGTGCTCTCGGATTAGACTAGTTGTGCTAACTTAATATTTAACTCCCTTCGTTCCAAAATACTTGACTTCCATTTGTCCAAAAATGGATGTACCTATATACTAAAACATGTCTAGGTACATATATATTTTGACAAATAGAAGGCATGTATTGTGCAACAGAGGGAGTAGAATGGATGCAAGTTTTTGTATTGGGAAGAAGACTACATCCATATATTGATAGAGCGTTGGAGTTGGCCTTACAAGTGGGACCGCAGTTAAGGAAACCGACTATCGGCAAACCCCCACCTCGCCTGCTGCGCGATGGCTGAGTTAGAGAAACGATGAGGTTGAAGAGATTGCTCTAGCAAGGACTCCAAGAAATATGGTGTCAGATGGAAGTCGTGCTGGTGGCGTGTGTCGTACTCCTGGACGTGAATGCTTGTTCTGGCCCATGCCACCCTACTACTCCTACTACTTACTCCTACTATATAGTACTAGTATCGAGGATTCGAGGTGATCATTAACATATGGCTACAGTAAACACACCCGCCCGACGTGCGAAGCATGTGAAGCTAGTACAAATAGTGTACTACTATTGTTGATTGGCCTCATCCGATAACTTGTTGCAATGCACGTACAATTATGTATTCGGAAAATATTTTTTTGCCTCGTGGCACCACTCACTCAGAGAAGCGACTCGAAAGCCATTCATAAATGTAGTAAGTTTATCACAGGCATATCATTTTATTACATACAATAGGTCATCAACCCACATCGACAACGAGGATACATTATAAATACTAAAGTTTTCACCACACAACAAATAACAAGCAATGAAATGAACTTCAACTCAACCATTCCTCGGTGTTGGAAACGCTTGCTTTGAACCACAAGTGATTCTCTGGGACGGGCCATCCATTGTCGATCTGGAGACCAACGCAGGACTGGTCATCCAGGCTGAAGCGGCCTACTATATCAGTACCAGGGTAGGGAGCCACCCAAATGTCTGAGGTATAGACACAGTTTCTTCTCATAAATGGTAGTAATGTTGTGTCAACAGCAGTTGGATCGCCTTTCACCATCATTGGACAGTTTTGTCCAAGGAAGAGCGAGTTTTCTCCAAGACTATCAATTCTGTACCAGGGAGAAGGTGTTGGCGCTAGCACACTAGTATCCATCCCGAATACCATGCAACAGGTGTTGGAATAGGTCCGGAGAGTGCGATCATGGGAGACTACACCTGCTTCCTTAGCAGTAACATCATTAGTGGGATGTATACACACAAGAAGAGGTGATCCATCGGAATTAGTTGCCAGGTGCCACAAAGTATATGGGCGCTGCTCGTCCTCATGCTCGTGATCATCACCATCGTCATCTCCCCCTTGGTTATAAAAATTTTCAAGTATGGGTGGTGGAATGTTCACAGGACCTTGGAAACACAAGAAGAAAGTTAATTAGTAAAGGGAAACTTGCTAACCCGCATGCATGTGGATGAAAAAATTATAATTACGGTGGAAGACAAACATACAAAAAGCATAAGGATTCCATGCAAAAATAGTGCCACGAGTGGTGGCAGCAAACACAAGGCCCTCGTATTGAATTGTATCACAGTACTCGTCCGTGTACAGAAACTGATTTTTGAGCAATATCCATCGAGTCAAATCACCAAGGACGGCAACAAGCTTGTCGAAGATAGCAACAACTTCATAGTTGTTGTAATTCCAAGAGCGGTTGGGAACTCAACAAATTGCTATCTTCCGTAGAAGACAGACACCATGATCGTAATTGAACGTGCGTACAATACCGGTGTGCTCAACCTCTGGGAAGTCTGCTGAGACTTTTGGAAGTGGAACCTGGTCACGAGTGTACACATTCACAAGTTCCCACTCGCAGTTGGACGCAATGTAAACAACCCAATCTCCATTTGCGCCTGCCCAAGCCTTGCCCTCAAGCGATGGCATCTTAACATCATACGTATCATTATCAAGCGGCATCAACTTGCACAGGGCGAGGCCTCCGTCGTGCCGGCGCCAGTCATCAGGGTCACGGCGAAGAAGATAGGGGAGATCAAACCGCTCCTTGACTCTTGGGTTCCTTGTAATGATGTTATTAGTTGAGTCGAGAATGGGCTTGAACGAACCTGCCATGCTAGCTGAGGTGATGACATCGCATCGATCAATGAGTTCCTCCACCATGTCATCTTTCAGATCAGGGCAAGAATAACGGGGTCGTTTCGGGCCTGTTCCCTCTATGGAGAAGACGATCGAACAATGGCAGAATAAAGGGTGAAGGGCTAAAGGAAAATGGAGGAGGGAGAGGAAGAGCGTGCGACAGCAGTTCCAAATCGAGAGGGAAAGGCGAAGAGTCGGTGGACGGTTGCCAGTTTGCCACGGTTCACGAAGAGGCGCCCCGGCCTACACGTCCGTTCGGAAATACTCCTACTACTCGCCGTCGTCTCACTAATATGTTGGAATGGGACCACATGTCAATGAAACATGGTGTGTAATTTCTCGTGCAAAATGCGATCTGGCCGCATTGGCCCGAGGTGCCACATTAGTTTTTTTAAAGTTTGCCGCATTAGTTATCAACCTTTATGTTTTTTAACATGCAATCTGAATGGATAGCTCCTATGGTCATCACACGTGAGCGGATGTAGTGATGGTTGATTCGCCCGAGCAACTTATTACTGTGGGAATATGGGAGTACCAGCGGATTCAAGGAACAGAGAAATGATGGTTGCTTTGTCCGAGCAACTTACTGTGGCGAAGGTGGGCTCTGTGATTTGACTGCTCACTAGTCATTACTACTGTGGCGCAACGACCAGGGTGAATCTTTCCTTGAAGTTGTGTTGTGCACTCAATATTGCTGCATGGCAGGTGGAGCCGGATGAAGGATGTCCAACATGTCAGCGAAACAAAGTTGAATTGTTTCTGGCATTGCTATCAATCCTTCAGGAATTGTTTATATGTACGCATAATTTTGATGAAATTGTACTGTGATGCTATGAAGGTTTCAACTTTGGTTCCCGCAGGAAAAAAAGGTTTCAACTTAGGATTCATGTGTCTTGCCTCGAGATTATCTCATTACAACATTCCATCAAATACAAATGAAACTACCATGGCTAATGCATCTCAATGGTTCGCAGATCAGCGCCAATATTCACATCACAACTAAAGACAAAGTTGTGAGAAGGTGTACAAATAAAGAAAAAAAATATAATTGATCGATGATGTTCGTAGGCACGGCTCCATTTCCTTGGCACACTGTTCATTGCTTGGCAGCTAGTTTTACCCAGCTCTGTAGCCAAAAAAGAGGTGTATGAAGGACACCACAATCCGATCATTTTGTGCAGCTCCACTAAAATCGAGCGGACCATCCCTGTTTGCAAAGATATCCAGTCAGTGTGATTACAATAATAGTGGAACTAGATGATGAAACATAACACACTTAAATAGAAGCCAATCACCTCTATGATCTCTCTTTAGGACTAACTTCTTGTTGGAGAAGATTAGGCACGGAGTTGGATGAGGAGGATAGCAAAAGCAATCTCCCTTTCCGCAGTCCCACAGAAATGTAAAAACGTTGCCCGTGTGACATTTTGGCGGAACTGCACAAAACACTCTTCAGAAAAGTGATTTGTGTAGTTCACCAAAAGGTCGCAATAGCAACAAGGTGAAAATGGATAGCCCTGTTTGCAAAAGGAGGTCGAAAGGAAACAATTACCTCCCAATAACACGAGTTGAAGACACATATGCCGGGAAAAAAGAAGCATGTTCCATGTAAGAAGGGAAAGATAGCACATGGTGGTTTATCAAAAATGGTTTGAGGACGAGATTGCAAGATGGAAAGTACGCCGGCCGAGATACGATTTAAGCAAACAACTAAAGAAGATCCACATGCAGCAACGTGGGAAGATGGGTAGTGGAGCAAGGCCGGAGGAAGCTGTACCTGAGGGTCGTCGGGATGTTACTAGGAGGGCACCGACGGCAGGGATCTGCCCATACTGCAGCAGCTAGCAAGTGGCGAAGGCCCTACCTGGATGGAGCTTGGTCAGAGAGAACCGTGGGTACTGCAAATCGAGATGAGCTGCCTCAACACCGTTGAACGAAGAGACGATGCACATCCTCCCTTTCCGCCGGCGGACGGGATGCGGCCGGATCACTGACCAACACTGAGAGAGAGAGGCCACAGCGGCCTTGTGTGAGATGGTGTGACGAGAGACAAACCCATTTTTCCATTTTCCCCACGGCAATCGTTTTATATTCAACGCGTCCCTACCGGCAGAGGTGCAGTTTTTCTCTGTGGGACAAACCCTCCTTCTAGTAGACAACCACTACACACGTCAAATTATCACGTGGGCTGCCTTTTTGTACAGAAACGAACTCCACCGTTTACCCGCGTGGGTGTGGCCGGGAACGAGACGTGAGTACGTGCGTCCTGCGTGCACTTCTTCTTTAGGTGCAAGTATGTATGTGGGTGGGTGTGAGAGAGATGGTTTGTGCGAAACAGAGGCAATGTGTTGATGATATCTCAATCAGAAAACCGTAACATATGCAATGTGTGTGAAACGGAGTCATGGACGTGAGATATCGATAGAATTGAAAACAGGATGAAGTGTGTGGCTGCGCGGTCGATAAAGAGTGCCATCAAATTTGTGTTTCCCCACGTCAAAGATATAGGGCGGCTGGCCTACTAGAATTTGAGAGGGCAGAGGTGCAGTTTTTATCCGTGGCATGGATACCTACCTACAACGTTCGACTATCGGTGTGTGTGGGGGGGGGCAAAGACCGATCGACTAGTATATGTGTGGGGAAGGAGAGAGACCTAGCTATGTATTGAGGGAGATCGATCGACATCCATGGATATGTGTAGCAGAGGAATAAGGTTGGGAAAAATACAAAGGTAGAGCGTCGGAGGGTTCGTGGTGGAGTGGCGTCTCACAAATGGTGGGAGAGGCCTGCTAGACAAACGTAGGGTATGAGTGCAATATCAATAAGAGAGGGTGGGGGATGTCTGTCTGTCTATGCACGTGTGTGTGAGAGACGTGTCGGGAGGTATTCAAGGATGATCAGGGGAGAAGATATGGTTGTGGTAAGCATATGTAACTACATAGAAAGATCAACCGTCGTGTGTCCGAGAAAGGAGAGACATAACTAGTAAGGTAAGTGTATCAGTTCTTGGTGAAAACAAATTATAGTCGACCTGGCTATATGTAGGGAGATCAGTTCATATACACGCCTACATGGTAGAAGCAAATAAGGTCTGGAGAGACAGACAGGGGGAGAGGGTGCAGCTAGGAGGTGGTGCGAGACGCCTACCATGTCGAGGGGGGAGGAGTGTGCGAGTATGTGATCAATGAAAAGAGGGGCGGGAGTGTGCACCTCCGTGGAATTGTATTGGACATAGGGGGGCATGGACGGTGAGAAGAGAAGAGGGGAAGTATATATGTGTTTGTTGTAGGCACACTTGGCTAGAGAGGTATATCGACCGGTGTGTGCCAGAAAGAAGGAGCCGGGGGCCTACACACACCGCGGGTGCATGACCTAAAGAGAAATAATGAAAATGCGCGATGGAGGGGATGCTAAGGGTGGGTTAGAGGGGGGCGGGCGTGTGCATGCACGATAGAAAGTTAGAGCTAGCTAGCTACAAATAGAAGAGGATCGTGAAGGTGTAAAAGACGAACAAAGATCATAATTCATTATAAAAAAGTGCATACGGATACTTGAAGAAGATATCATAATGTAGAACATTGATTATAATTTGGGCTAATGTGTGGCTTTTGCAACTCGGGTCTAAATACTTGTCATAATGTAGGGGGCGGGGCACTATACTTTGTGTGATAAACACGGTGTACATATGGAACATGGTTTAGATTATGAATATACAGTTAGTACATCAAATGTACTATTATTTGGAATCAACATCAAGTGTATTCAAAAAATAGAATTCGAGTTCATGTAGTACACATAGTTCATATCTATCTCTATAGTAATCATGTGGTGTGTTATTAAGGTAATACATGAATGATGGTTGAAGTTGGCAACAATCCTGATTGTAGATTCTTATTGAAATAGAGAAACGAATTCAAATTTAGTTCGAATTGCAGCGGTAGTATAGACAATTGGAATGCACTAAAATGTTGGTATGAGTAGGTTACATGCATTATACAGCAAGCGAAAAAATTTAATCGGACATAACATGGATTCATACTCCCTCCTTCCATCTATATAGGGTGTAATGAGATTTTTAAGAGCGCCTTTGACTATTGACAAGATTAATAGTACATGACATGCACAATGTGAAAATTATATCATTGAAAGAACCTTTCACAAACAAATTTAACGGTGTGCTTTGTGTAAGTTGCATGTCATATATTATTTCTCTAATATTTGGTCAAAGTTAGCATCAAAAAACGCATTAGGCCCTATATAGATAGAAGGAGGGAGTAGCTTTGAATAGCATTTGTATAGTAAAACGGGGCAAGACTCTCTCTTTGTGTGGTGTGAATAGTTTTATTTTTTTGTTTTCTTTATGGTTGAGGGAAGTGCGAATTGATTTGGTCCGTACAAGTACAATATTACTACACGTTAGGCTTGTCCCTAAAATTCAACCCGCGTCTTGTTATATCCTGAAAATTCAGATATCGTGCTCCCAAAACTGGCGCCTTCACAACCCGCGCCTTGCTATCCCGAAATTACAACACACATGAAAACTCCCTCCAGCTGCCAAATCCCGACACGTGAAATCCCCCTTCTAACCCTGAGCCGAAAGGGCCGCTAGTTCAAATCGGTGGGGGGTACTTTTGTGACACACCCTACATTTTGGACAAGCGCGTCCCTAAGTCATGCTTCACCCCCTCCCATCGCCCCCTTTTCGCCATTCGAAATCCCAGGTCGCCATAACCTCTTCGCTCCAGTCGCGAAACCCCACCCTCCTCCGTCCGCCACCTCACCGCTGCCCGGTTGGAGCCTCTTCCCCGACGACGTCGTCCACCGTAACAACTCGACGTCCCTCGTCCACCTCCCCGGATGAGGATCCGTCATCCATCTCGTCGTCCCGTCGGTTCAGCTGCCCCGTCCTCCACCTCCAAGGATCTGCTCTGACAATCGCCTCGTCTATCGCGGCTGCTCCATCCCCACAGCGCCGCCTTAACCTGCTCCACTGGAACTGCAACATCCTCACCGACTCCTCGGACGAAGCTGAGGCCTACTCGGCGCCACCAAAGAGGTTTTACACTCATCGCATCACACCTTCTCCATAACTCGACCTCCCTGCGCCAAAGGTGCTCCATCCCGCACCCCCATGGAGCGGGTACCTTGAAGTTGACACCGCGGGCGACATCTCCACGGCGGCTCTCCCCTAGTGCAAGGCCCCTTCGGCGGCGGTGGCCATACTAGCCGGATCTACTGCTGCTGCTCCGGCTCTCGCTCGCTCGCTCACCCAGCTACTGCTGCTGCTCTCCCCCTCGCTTGTGGTGCTGCTTTGCTCCGATTTAGCCATAAATCAGTCGACTGAATCGACTTTTGGGTCAGTAAATTTTCAGGGGTTGGGGGGCTCATCGGAGTTAAGGAAGAACCACCCGCAACGGGGATGGGGGCTCGACGGAGAGGTACCCCACTATCTATCTTAGGGTTTAGGGTGGGTGGCGGGGGGCCTAGAGGGCTGGCCGGGGCGGCGGTGGGGAGTTGTTTCGGGGCGGCGAGGCGGCCCTGGGGCCGTCTTTTCGCCCGGTGGTGCCTGGTGGCTCAAGGGGGTGCAGGTTGAAGATGAACTGCAGGCCCTCCCTAAACTACGTGTCAAGTGCCTCTCTGCTACCATTGTGTTCAGTTTCGATAGTAGCATTCAGATTCCACAGTAAATTTCAGTTTCGATAGTTAAGTTCAGAGTCAACAGTTTTTACCTCATCTGTTGTAGTCAGGTGGTTTTTGCTGATGTAAATTTTGCATTTATTTTACATCATCTATTGGAGATGCTATTAGAATCCCACTTGAGATTGACGATGTCTGTCTTGTGCTGCTTTAGCCTTGATGTCTTACGGCTCACCGGAGCTGCTCCAACAACAGAACGATCCATCACAACAGAGCAGTGCCCTGGACGCCGTCTACAGATTTCTTAGATCTTCCTCCACACCTCTGACAACCACCTCTGCCTCAACTGCTTCAGCGACCAACCCAATGATGCTGAGGTCAACACGGCTACGGCAAAGAGGTTGTACACTTGTTGCATCGCTTATTACTATACATTCATGTCGATCCTTTAGGGATATTTTGGTTCAACGGAAAAACATAGCAATAGGGAATTTTCCAATGGCACTCTACTATTCAATTATTCATGCATTTTGTTGAAAGGAATGAAGCAAAACATCCACCTCGACCTACTTTTCAAAATCCCATGCATGAAAACAAGACCAAGTGCATTAGTGCCAGAATAACATTCTAAATGTACACGCTTTCATATGGTTTCACTTTATTTGGCCATGTTTCTTTGCATTCCTCTGCTCTTCCAATTCCTGTAAACCAAACACCCAAGTTGACAGAAATCCTATGTTTACAAATTCTCTGTTTACCATGTGCATTCCTATCCTATTCCGGTGTTTTTCCTATCCCTGCATTTTAAGAATCATGCAAGCCAAATGAGCCCTTACAGAATTACTTCAGTTACAGGAACCCGTCGAAGGGAACTTTGTGTGGTTTGTCCTGCTCCTGCCGCGACGTCGTCCACCTCACCTGAGCTGCTCCATCGACAGAAGCATCCACCAAACCATACATCACGACTCCTGGCCGTCTTTCGCCGCCTCAGATCTCCTTCCCTGCCGCTGGCACCCACCGCAACGGCATCACCATCATCGACTCAGCAGATGAACCTGAGGAGTACATGGGTCCAGAAGAGAGGTCGCACTCTTTTGTTTCTGCTTATGTTATGCATTTATTAAACTTACCTGCTAGTTTATTGTCCTGTTCAGCTCTTGGACTTCCAAGTCAGGTCCAAATTAATGTTCAAACTTGAGTTCTAAATTAGTTGTGGGGCACATATCGAGGCAGCAATGAAAAGTATGTCTGTCTAATATTTGGTTCACCTAGGGTATGCCTATGTCGTTCATCTTGGGTGGGAAATGAATAGTAAAGCAATCATCATTTGTCTTTTTATTAAATTAAAGCAATCATCATCCTGCTATCATTATTTTTGGATCCATCCACTCGTTGTTACCATCACTCTAAATTTCTGCATGCTCTCCTTACATAATCTCACCATATTTTTTTCGTATGCATGTCAGATATTGTACACAGTCATGCTGAACATGTAGAGAAAAATAGAAGAGTTTTGCGCGGTAATACAATGTCATGCAGACATTGCTCCATGGTGGGTTCAATGGCAAACCCTCCCCACCCCTCTCCAGATTGTAATCCAGAGGAAGATATCTGTTCTGAGGCGGATTCAGACGCCGCTGACCACTCCTATTTACCCCCCCCCCAAGGTGTTTGCTCTACCTTGGCATGATGATGTTAGTCATATCATGCATATGTTGCCTTGCAGTGCCTACTTTTGACATCATATATGTCATCTGCTTAGTTTAGACATGTTCTCTAATGCCACCTGTTTAGTTTCTATATCATATATGGGAATTATGCAGCCTCATGTCTTTTAGCCAGCCATAATATATGTGAAATGTGCAATGCCATCCTGTTTAACCAGGCATCATATATTTGAATGATATCTTGCCCATCCTTTTCTTCATTACGTTTCCATTTGTCGACAATGTTTGTACATTAAACTACTCTTCCTGTGAATCAGCCATTTGGGTGGGAGATGGAAAAATCTGGAGGGAAAACAAGGCCTTCAGAGCAGACAGTGCTACCTGTCGAAGCAGATCTCTTGTTGGGTCCCGATAGCTTCTCAGAGATGGATTCAGAGACAGATGACCAGTCCTATTCCCCCACTAAGGTGTATGCTCTAACTTGGCACGGTTATACTGCTCATATCATGCATACAATGTCTTTCATTGCATAGTTTAGACATCATATACACAATATTCAACATCATGTTCTTAGTTCAGACATCATATCGAATGCCCTCTGTTTAGCATATAAATGACATATGTGAATTAAATGATGCAATCCTGATTACTTAGATAACATGTAGGTGAATTATGTCATGCGATCCTGTTTAGTTATTCATCATATCTTTGAATTATGTTATGCTATGCTATCCAGTTTAGATAGACATCATATATGTGAAATTATGTCATTCTATCCATTTTAGTTAAACAATATACATGTCAACTATTTCATGCCCTCATTTTTCCACACTATCTATTGCATCTGTCTCTCATACAATGTATATACATTCAACTATGTTGCCTGTTATCAGCCATTGGAATTGGAGCGGGTGATGCCAGTATCTAGCCGACTAAAAACACGGTCTTCAAATAAAACAGTGCTACCTCTTGGTGGAGATAGCACCCCGGTTGTACATGCACAAGAACCAGCCCTACCACACATAACCCAAACTCTCGCAGATTGTACCCCTACTGCAATGGACAGAGAACCAGCTTCACCCAATCTAACCCCAACCCCAGCCGATAGTAACCCAGTTCCTGTTGACACAGCACCATCTCAACCACAGAGCTCCCAAACAAGACTAGTTAGTAAGACAGGTCCAATGCCCAAAGGGCCAGTACTATCACAGCGAACCCCAACTCCACCAGTTAGTACACCTATTCCTGTGGAGGAAGCACAACCAGCTAGTCGTAGTTTAGCATCTATCGCATTTGATGTTGTTAAATTGTATGTGCGTATCTTCCCATCTTGGAAATATTATACTGAAGATGAAGGAAAATGCCAGTTGTAGGTGTTTGTCAAGGAGTTATGTGTAAGTAATGTTATTCATGGCAATTACTTTGATTCGTCCCATACATCCTACCTCCATGATGGTTATAATACAGCAAATTTTCCCATTTTCTCTATAGAGAAGGACCGATTTGGAAACTCGGGATGAGGTAACCTGTGCTAATACCTATGCTATCTTCAAGGATGCTTGGTGGCAGTATCGGAATTACCTAAAGAAAACATACTTCACCGGCAAAGAAACTCATCAAATTCCCTTGCGTTCTCCTGAGACACATTTATCGGACGATGACTAGGAACGCCTTGTTCTGTACTGGTCCCAAACCAAGAATGTGGTAAGGTCTATGAGCTCATTTTCTATTTTTAAGTATTATATTCTTGTGTCTTACTATACTCTATTCATGTAGAACAAGTGCCTAAACCTGAAGAACAACTGTTCTAATTTAAGATTCCATTGCTATCATAGTTCAAAAAAGCGCTAGGCGTTAATTGTGTGTTTTGCCACCGCCTTGCGCTTTACTGACCAAAGCGCATGCCTATGCGCAGTTATGCACAGATTAAGCGTAGTTATGCACAATGCGTTTTGCCAACGCCTAGAGCCTAGGCGCGCTTAAGCGCTCTCTTAAGCGTGCCTTTTTTAACTATGATTGTTTTGCTCTTGTATCACTGTATTTACTCATACAAACTTATTTTTAAATTGAAGGATCCAATCGAAACTCCAATGGCACAGCAGGTATGTTCACGCATGTTTCTTTAACAGGTTTGCTCTTATCAATAGCTCTTTTGATTTCAATTTCAATTGTGTATGCAGTTGACTTTCATATCATGCACATTACTAGCATCACGATAGAGCCAATAGTGTTGTTGTACATGTAGACCCGTGGTACCCATCTGAAATCTTGTTGTGTCGTGTAGTTTCCCACGCTTTGTATTCTTTCACTGCTGCTTTGTCTTGAACTGATATGATTTGAACTGTGTCTCTATTTTGATTTGGCAAGACAATGCAGTGACCATAGGACATAGATATATGTTTGTCTGATGCTTTTATTATGTACTAGTACTTGGTAATAGAAGACTTGGTAGTTTAATCCTGTCTACCTTACTAATGAACTAGTTCACCAACAAAGCTGATAAAACAGCGAAGGAAGACTATCTTGAAGATAGCGAGACAACCCCAAAGTCCTGTCTTGGTTTAGTGTTCGAGTTACTAGCCACTACCGCTTGCACAAGCTATTCAAACTCACTGTCTAAATCAGTTTGGTTTCTTGAGTCTCAACTACAAGCTGAAAGACATCAATCAGCTGTGCTGCGACAAGAAGCGGAAGGACTACGGAAGTCCCTGGAGCATTCATATGCATACTTTCTGGTGCAACAGCAAGCGTTGGAGGATTTTAGCGCCAAACAGGACAAAGCTAGTCAGCTTGCTAAGCTTATTGCCAGCATGGTGGATACCCAGGATAACGTTTCTTGAGCTCTTCCGAAGTTGTTTCAGTTATGCTCTTGTTTTGCTGTCGCGTTTATTTGCACTGGTGGCCAATTTTGACGGTCAGTGTATGTAATATGCTGCTTTGTTCCCTATATTTGCACTGGTGGTGAACTTTGATGCCCAGTGGATGTAATATGTTTAATAGCGGTAATAGGCTAGCGTTAATTTCTTGCTTATTTATTTCCTTATTGTCTTGTTTAGTTGTTTGCTTATAGTCATTGCAGTTCTTTTTCTGTGTTTTTCTAGTGGCCACAATAGCCTATTTTTGGTAACTAGGCCAAAATAATCATGGCAACACACGGACTGTTGTAACCATGGGCCTCCTGCAGGCCGTATGATCCATGGGTCTTCTTCCGACCGTAGGATCCATTGGCCTTCTATACGGGTCGTAGGATCCATTGGCCTTCTATATGGGCCTTAGGGTCCATGGGCCTTCTGCAGGCCGCAGGGTCCATGGGCTTTCTACGGGCCGTAAGATCCATGGGCCTCATACGGTAGGATCCATGGGCCTTCTATGGGGCATATCATCATTTTGCCAATCATGGGCCGTACTATTCGTGGACTATAACGGGCCTTTAATAGGCCGTATTTGATAACTCTATGAAAACAGCCCAATGGGTTTTTTGACATGAAAACGGCCCAACGTATTAACGGTCCGCAAACGGGCCGACTGTAACGACGGGCTAAATTTGGCAGTAAATGACAGTAACGGGCCGTATGTAACCGAATCCTGCAAATGAGCCCAAGAATCAATGGGCCCTGAGAAGGCCGAAAGATAACTTTGGCTGGAAATGGCCCAATGGAATAACGGGCCGTTAATGGGTATAAAGTGATACACTGTTCATTACGGGCCAGTTTCACCATGGGCCGTTAATGGGCCAAGAGTTACAAAGGGCCTCATATGGGCCGAAAGAAGTCATGGGCACACATGGGCCGGAAGTTAGAACGGGCTGGAATCATATTGGATGGCCCACATGACGGTACTGGGCCTAATTCGGATAGGGCGTAACAGGCCCTGGGTTAGCGGGTTGTAAATGGGCTATATGCGAACATGCCGTTAACAGGCTTTCCGTGGCTGGCCCGCCACCTTTTGACCAAGTCAAACGGGCCGGCCTTTTCACAGGAATGGGCCTCTGTTGGGATGTGCCACGTGTTGCCGTATCATAGGCGCCTTCAGTCCAATGAGCGGATGACATCTGTCCCGACGGTGAGCCGACACATGTTTCCTCCAGCCAATGATGATTTCACACGTGGAAAATCCCCATTGGTCAGGGCTGTTAACGGGTTATCGGATCCAAAATCTGACCTGATAGCTTAAAGGCATTCCGTTACGGTGGATGCCACGTGTCGGTCACCCTTGACGAAAGCACTTCTGTGACGCGCGATTTATCGTCATGGAAGTGGACACTTCCGTGATGATAATTTTGGTAATGTCAAGGAACACTTCTACAATAGCACAGGTATGACTATCTTGATTCTTTCATAAATTTGTAATGGATGTACATGCATGACAAAAAACGCGACCTAATGTGACAAACATGTATCATCATGGAAGTGTATTTTTTTGTAGTGTTGGGAAACGTAACATGCAATTTCAAAAAAATTCCTATGTTCACGCAAGATCTATCTAGGAGATGCATAGCAATGAGAGGGGGAGAGTGTGTCTACGTACCCTCGTAGACCGTAAGCGGAAGCGTTTGACAACATGGTTAATGTAGTAGAACTTCTTCTAGCTCTGACCAATCAAGTATCGAACGTACGATATCTTCCAGTTCTGCACATGTTCAGCTCGATGACTGATACGTCTTCAACGTATCTATAATTTTTGTTTGTTCCATGCTGTTATATTATCAATCTGGGATGTTTTACAATCATTTTGTACTCATTTTATATCATTTTTGGTACTAACCTATTGACATAGTGCCCAGTGCCAGTTGTTGTTTTCTGCATGTTTTTTACATCGCGGGAAATCAATATCAAACGGAGTCCAAATGCGGCCAACCTTTTTGTGGATTTTTTGGGCCATAAGACATCCAGTGGGCCAGGAACGCACCTGAGGGGAGCTCCGACGGGAGCACAACCCACCAGGGCATGCTTGGGGGCCCAGGCGCGCCCCGGTGGGTTGTGCCCTCCTCGTTGGCCTCCCGCACCATCTCTTTGCTCTATAAATACCCCAATATTCCAGAAACCCTAGGGGAGTCGATGAAAATCAATTCCAGCCGCCGTAGAGTCCAGAAACATCAGATCCAATCTAGACACCATCTCGGAGGGGTGCATCATGTTGATTGGTGCCTCTCTGATGATGAGTGAGTAGTTCTTTGTTGACCTACGGGTCCGTAGTTAGTAGCTAGATGGCTTCCTCTCTCTCTCTCTCTCTCTCTTGATTATCAATACAATGGTCTCTTGGAGATCCATATGATGTAAGCCTTTTTGCGGTGTGTTTGTTGGGATTCGATGAACTTTGAGTTTATGATCAGATCTAAGTTTTTATCCATGAAAGTTATATGAGTCTTCTTTGATCTCTTATATGCATGATTGATTATGGCCTTGTATTTCTTCTCCGATATTTGGGTTTTTTTTGACCAACTTGATCTATTTATCTTGCAATGGGAAGAGGTGCTTTGTGATGGGTTCGATCTTACGGTGCTTGATCCTAGTGACAGAAAGGGAAACGACATGTATGTATCGTTGCTATTAAGGATAACAAGATGGGGTCTATTTCTAAATAAATAGATCTTGTCTACATCATGTCATTGTTCTTATTGCATTACTCCGTTTTTCCATGAACTTATTACACTAGATGCATGTTGGATAGCGGTCGATGTGTGGAGTAATAGTAGTAGATGCAAGCAGGAGTCGGTCTACTAATCTTGGTTGCCTATATAATGATCATTGCCTGGATATCATCATGATTATTTGAAGTTCTATCAATTGCCCAACAATAAATGTTTTCCCACCATTTGCTATTTTTCTTGAGAGAAGCCACTAGTGAAACCTATGGCCCCCAGGTCTCTTTTCATCATATTTTCCTTTGTGATCTATTTTCCTTTGCATTTATTTTCAGATCTATTAAACCAAAGATACAAAAATACCTTGCTGCAATTAATTTCTTTCACGGTCTATTTATCCTATCTACCACTTTTATCTCACGTTATTTGCCTATCTTGAGGCGTCGTACCCGAAATGGATTGACAACCCCTTTAACACGTCGGGTTGCGAGTATTTGTTATTTGTGTGCAGGTGTTGTTTACGTGGTGTGAGGAGGTTATCCTACTGGTTCGATAACATTGGTCTCATCACTGAGGGAAATACCTACCATCGCTATACTGCATCATCCCTTCCTCTTTGGGGAAATACCGATGTAGTTCTAGCAGACATCAATGACGTCCCTCATCCTCTTGATCTAGCAAGGTGTCGAGGAAGTAGATGAGTTTCGTCACCAAGACGGCATGGTGACGGTGATGGTGATGTGATCCACGCAAGGCTTCGCCAAAGCACCGCGAGAATATGACCGGGGGTGTAAACTGTGGAGGGGGGCGCCGCACACGGCTAACAATTGATGTTGTGTGTTCTAGGCGCCCCCCTCCCCACATATATATAGGTGGGAGGGGAGGAGAGGCAGCTAGGGGGTGCCCGAAGTAGGATCCAAATCCTACTTGGGGTTTCCCCAAGTGGCGCCCCCCCTTTCCCTTTTTTCCTACTACAATTCGGCCACATGACTAAGGGGGGGCGCCACCCCTTGTGGGCTTGTGTGCTCCCCTCTTATGGCCCATATCTTCTACGAGGGGGTTCTGGTAACCCCTTCGGTACTCTGATATGTACCTGGTACACTCCAGAACACTTCCCGTGTCTGAATATTATCGTCCTATATATCAATCTTTACCTCTCGACCATTTCGAGACTCCTTGTCGTGTCTGTGATCTCATCCGAGGCTCCGAACAACATTTTATCACCAGATCACATAACTCATATAATATAACATCGTCATCGAATGTTAAGCATGCGGACCCTACGGGTTTGAGAACTATGTAGACATGACCAAGACACCTCTCCAGTTAGTAACCAATAGTGGAACTTGGATGCTCATATTGTCTCTCACATATTCTACGAAGATCTTTATCGATCGAAACGTTATGACAACATACGTTATTCCCTTTGTCATCGGTATGTTACTTGCCTGAGATTCGATTGTCGGTATCTTCATACCTAGTTCAATCTCGTTACCGACAAGTCTCTTTAATCGTTCCGTAATACATTGATGAACCACAAGTATAGGGGATCTATAATAGTCCTTCCGATAAGTAAGAGTGTCGAACCAAATGAGGAGCAGAAGGAAACGACAAGTGGTTTTCAGCAAGGTATTCTCTGCAAGCACTGAAATTATCGGTAACAGATAGTTTTGTGATAAGATAATTCAATGGGTAACAAGTAACAAAGGTAAACAAGGTGCAGCAAGGTGGCCCAATTCTTTTTGTAGCAAAGGACAAGCCTGGACAAACTCTTATATAAAGCAAAGCACTCCCGAGGACACATGGGAATTACTGTCAAGCTAGTTTTCATCATGCTCATATGATTCACGTTTGTTACTTTGATAATTCGGTATGTGGGTGGACCGGTGCTTGGGTACTACCCTACCACTGGTATCCGTGCTATACAAACGGTTTAAAACCCCTTTCCGCGACGGCATTCGAAACCGTCGCCTTGTGAGTGTGGGAAATTAGGGGGTCCATCACACACGACCCAGAAACCGTCGGGGATATGCCCTCTTGGCACACACACTCGGCAAAATGAGGCCGTCTGCGACCGGTGAGCGAGCAAATACGGTTATACATACAATAGTGCTAAAAATACAATTATACAGGTGAAATAATTTCCGATCGTAAGTTCATCCCACACAGTCAGTCCCCGTGAAACGTTTCCTTTTGTACATACATCCCAAACAGTCGTTGCAAGGAAAACGTTTCCGTTCGTAGGTACATCACACACAATTTTCCCTGTTAAATCATTTATGATGGCTTTCCCATCGCACACAATATTAATAATTTTATCGTTTGCATTATTGAATGCATCACACATGGTGTGTAGAAGAAACTTTGTGCATTGCCTTAGGTCATCGCCCACGGTATTTTCTCAATAATCGTTTGCAATAGCAAAAACCAATTAGCAGGCTAATTGCCCTATTATTAATAATCCTTTTATTAATCTAATTGACATTCATATTAAATGCATAATATATTCCATTCCCATATTAAGGAAGCAGGATTTCATAAATGAAATACATTAGAGTACAACATGATATAGCTTCAACACTCAGCTACCCCATTACACAACTGCACCAGCACCAAGTTTTACGTGCAACATCTAGAACCTTTTGAAATTAGCATCATAGACGGTACATAGACAGATGCATATCATTGGGAAAACTGCTGAATCGGAAGGCGAATATTGAGCATTCATTGATGTTGAAGGTCTTTGCAACTTTAGGCCAGTGCCTGTGGATGATTGACCGTCCATCCTTCATCCTCTTCAGGAACACTTCAATATTGAACCGTGAGTATTGTATGAAAACCTTCCTCGCCTCATGACCATACAGGTGGTTTGAGAGGTAATCATCAGTGAACTATTTTGGAAAGGCCTGAAAACAAGGATGTGCATAAATATCTTCTCTATATTGGAAATGGGGCAAAGGAATAAAAAGGACAAGGTATAATAGTATACCTAACAGAATGGAGCCACAACAATTGAACATCGCATTGCAGAATTGAACCAAGTAGTTAACTAAACACCACAACAAATGAACCAACCATTAACTGAGCACCACATTGCACAAATATAACATGCTCCAAATAGAAGATCAGATAGTTAGCCAAACCAAGCATGCTTAACAACTTGGAAATATAGCAATTGTATTTGTTTCTCATGTATTTAGTACAGCCAAATTCAATTTATTTCTCACATGGTATGCAATAACAGAATGCAGCCACAACAATTGAACATCGCATTGCAGAATTGAACCAAGCAGTTAACTAAACACCACAACAAATGAACCAACCGTTAACTGAGCACCACATTCCACAAATATAACATACTCCTAATAGAAGATTGGACAGTTAACCAAACCAAGCATGCTTAACAACTTGGAAATATAGCAATTGTATTTGTTTCTCCTGTATTTAGTACAACCAAATTCGATTTATTTCTCACATGGTATACAATAACAGAATGCACACACAACAATTGAACATCGCATTGCAGAATTGAACCAAATAGTTAACTAAACACCACAACAAAGGAACCAAACGTTAACTGAGCACCACATTGCACAATATAACATAATCCTAATAGAATATCAGATAATTAACCAAACCAAGCATGCTTGACAACTTGGAAAATTGCACCCTAAAGAATTGAACACCACATTTGCAGAATTGAACCAAACAGTTAATTGAACACCACATTGCACGACATATAGAACAAATACACTAGAGCAGAAGATTGCATGGTACAAGTAGATAGCACAATTCACTAAAATTTGTTAAGGAAAGGCAGTAGCTGGCAAACTAAACATGGGTCATTATAGTGAGCTAATAAGACAAGCTACTCAATGTTGGAGATATCAATGATGATTGGCTCCTTGGACATGGAAGAGGGCGAGGCCTCTGCATCGTGGGTGCCCTCGTTGTAGTGGTGAGTTGCCTGAGCCGCTTTGGGCACCAACCTGCTGGCTCTCGAGATGAGGTAAGCATGTGCATGCTGATAAAACACCACGTAGTCTTCATCGAAGGCACCGACGGTGGCCTCGAGAAAATGCCACGAACTATCGTTTAAAGCAGCCAACGCGCCATGGCATCAGCGCACGAGGCGTGGACAGTGGCCTCAACAGTGAGGTGCTCCTCCAAGATCTGGGGGTTGGCACAAATGGCAGCCATCACGACCTCATCCGCGTGTGCGGCCGCGATTTGCTTCTCCGCTGCCAAATACTCCTTGAGATCCTGGCTATACTGCGTGCACCATGGCTTAGGACGGTGCTTATTTGGTGGAGGGGTCGGTGATTTGGGTGTAAGGTGTCGCACTCGCCTCGGCGGTCGGGGCATGTGGATGTGGAAGGAGGAGGAGGAGGATGGGGGTCAGGCGTGGATTACCTGCCTGGATAGGCGAGGCCGAGCAGCGTGAAGGAGGGTCACCGGTGAGGAGGTGACGCTGCAAGCAAGGAGTGAAGGTTTCAACTTGGAAAGGAAGGTAGAAACATGGGAAATGTGGCTTTTGGTAAGGGGGAAGGGGCGGGGAGGTAGATATTTCCGCGGAAGCCAAAAATTTGGAATAGCTTCAGCGAAAAAACTGATGTGCAAAGTCTCATCAGACATGGTCCCTTATTCAGAGCAAGCTGTGGACTGTAGCCGACGAACCTTCTCGAGTAAGCCATAGGCATACTATACGCCGACGGTGCTCCAGGATATTTTGTACTGCATCTCACACGGTTGGTGATAATAAACTATGTGGGATCTACTTGATTTTACTTCTTGATTTGAATTACATAATGGGTTCACAACTGCAAAGGATGGTGTTTGAATTGCTAGAACTTCTATCTATAGTGAACATGCAACTATAGGTGTGTCATCAAAATTTTTGGAATTATTCAGGGTTCGTTTGGACATTTTTATACGGTAACTTGGTTTTCTAGGAATTTCAGGTACACAATTCAAAATTAAACCACATGCACATGCTCCGGTGCACCAAAATGGGTTGTAAAATGATATATGTGTCCATGGATTTATGCTTACGTCCCATTCAAGAAATGGGGATGAATTTCAAACACCACAGCACCGTGGCTCTCCGGCAAATGTTGAGCTGCTTGCTTTTGTAATTCTAGTAAATACAAAACTCGTCTAAAATTCATGAACCTTGGCATGCTATCATGGAACAACATCAAGATGTTGGGGTAAAAAATGTTGTCCCATTTGGGCCAAGTTATGGTATAAGCTTCTCGCAAACCAGAGCTTCTCTCACAACAAGCATGATGGTTTCGGTAGGGAACGTTTCACCTTTCTGGATGAAATGATATCCGTTGCATCTTCTCGATTTCAAATTTTTTTCCTAGTGTCAACAAAGAACAACAGGGGTGTTGTGTCAATTTTTGGGATTTTTTGGGGTTCGCTTGGACATTTTTATAAATTAACTGAGTTTTCTATGCATTCGTGTGCATAATTCAAATTTGAACTACATGCACATGCTCTAATGCATATAAATTAGTTGAAAATTCAAATATGTGTCCTGGGTTGCATGCTTAATTAGGTCCGATGCAAGAAATGAGAATGAATGTCAAACACCCTGCCACCATCACTTGGCCGCAAACATTGAGATGTATACCTGGTTTTTAAATTCCAGTAAAGCCAAAGCTCGTCTGAAATTCATGAAACTCGCCATGGTAAAAAAACTAATGCGTTAGCAGCATCCTGCTATCATGGAGGGGCATCGACATGCCATGGTAATTTTTTTGTCCCATTTGGGGCAGGTTTGGGTATATGCTTCTCACAAACCAGAGCTTCTCACAACAAGTATGATGGTTTCGGTTGGGAACGCCCCACCTTTGGGGACAAAACGATATCCATTGCCTCTGATTGCTTTCAAAATTTTCTCGTGTTGTGTTAAATTTTGTGATTTTTTGGGCTTCGTTTGGACATTTTTATGCATTAACTGAGTTTTCAATGCATTTATGTGCATAATTCAAATTTGAACTACATGCACATGCTCCAGTGCATATAAATTGGTTGAAAAATCAAATTTGTGTCCTTGGGTGCATGCTTAGGTCCCTTGCAAGAAATGGGAATGAATTTCAAGCACCCTGCCACCGATGATTGCTGGCAAAACGTTGAGATACCTGGTTTTTAAATTCAAGTAAATCCAAAACTCGTCTGAAATTCATGAAACTTGGCATGGTATCATGGAGCGGCATCAACATGCCATGGTAAAAAATATTATCCCATTTGGGGCAGGTTTGGGTATAAGCTTCTCACAAACCAGAGCTTATCACAAAAAGCATGATGGTTTTGATAGGGAACGTCCCACCTTTGGGGGACAAAACGACATCCATTGCCTCTTATTGCTTTCAAATTTTTTCTCGTGTCAACATAGAACAACAGGAGTGTTGTGTTAATTTTTGTGATTTTTCGGGATTCATTTGGATATTTTTATGCATTAACTGAGTTTTCAATGCATTTATGTGCATAATTCAAATTTGAACTACATGCACATGCTCCAGTGCATATAAATTGGTTGAAAAATCAAATATGTGTCCTTGGGTGCATGCTTAGGTCCCATGCAAGAAATGGCAATGAAATTCAAACACCCTGCCACCGTTGATTGCTGGCAAAACATTGAGATACCTGGTTTTTAAATTCTAGTAAATCCAAAACTCGTCCAAAATTCATGAAACTTGGCATGGTATCATGGAGTGGCATCAACATGTCGTGGTAAAAGAATTGTCCCATTTGGGGCAGGTTTGGGTATAAGCTTCTCACAAACCAGAGCTTATCACAACAAGCATGATGGTTTAGATAGGGAACGTCCCATATTTGGGGACGAAATGATATCCATTGCCTCTTATTGCTTTCAAATTTTTTTCTCGTGTCAACATAGAACAACAGGAGTGTTGTGTCAATTTTTGTGATTTTTCGGGGTTCGTTTGGACATTTTTATGCATTAACTGAGTTTTCAATGCATTTATGTGCATAATTCAAATTTGAACAACATGCACATGCTCCAGTGCATATAAATTGGTTGAAAATCAAAAATGTGTCCTTGGGTGCATGCTTAGGTCCCATGCAAGAAATGGGAATGAATTTCAAATACAAGGGCACCGTTGATTCTCGGCAAAATGTTGAGATACTTTGTTTTTAAATTCTAGTAAATCCAAAACTCGTCTGAAATTCATGAAACTTGGCATGGTATCATGGAGCGGCATCAACATGCTGTGGCAAAAAAATATCCCATTTGGGGCAGGTTTGGGTATATGCTTCTCACAAACTAGAGCTTATCACAACAAGCATGATGGTTTCGATAGGGAACGTCCCACCTTTGGGGACGAAACGATATTCATTGCCTCTTATTGCTTTCAATTTTTTTTTCTTCTGTCAACATAGAACAATAGGAGTGTTGTGTCAATTTTTGTGATTTTGTGGGGTTTGTTTGGACATTTCTATGCATTAACTGAGTTTTTAATGCATTTATGTGCTTAATTCAAATTTTAAGTACATGCACATGCTCCAGTGCATATAAATTGGTTGAAAAATCAAATATGTGTCCTTGGGTGCATGCTTAGGTCCCATGCAAGAAATGGGAATGAATTTCAAACACCAGGGCACCGTTGATCAAAACTATTGGATTATGGGTTCCGCAAACCCTTGAGAGGTTCGAACTCTGGGGTGCGTGCGGAGATCTCAACCTACCCAGCCTGCCTACTCGTGATCCTCCTAAGCCTAGCGCGTCAAGCTCAAAGAGACAAAGAGGCACAATAGTTTATCCTTGTTCGGGCCACCTTGCGGTGTAATACCCTACTCCAGCGTTTTGGTGGATTGCCTCGGAGGGCTGAGGATAAACTAGTACAGTGGATGAACTGGCCTTAGGAGATGAGGTGTTCTTGAGATCAAGGGAGCTGGTGTGGTGTGGGCTAGTTCGACTTGTCTTGCCTCTATGGTGGTGGCTAGTCCTATTTATAGTGGCCTTGGTCCTCTTCCCAAATGTTGGCCGGAAGGAATCCCGCAGCGGCCGGATTTGAAAGGGGACAAGTTGTACAACTTATCCTGAAAAAAGTAGTCTTCGCCTGCGAAAAGCCTCTGATCGTGACGATGCGGTAGGCTCGTTGTCGGTGTCAAAACCGGTGGATCTTGGGTAGGGGGTCCCGAACTATGCGTCTAAGGCTAATGGTAACAGTAGGCGGGGGACACGATGTTTACCCAGGTTCGGGCCCTCTCGATGGAGGTAATACCCTACTTCCTGCTTGATTGATCTTGATGATATGAGTATTACAAGAGTAGATCTACCACGAGATCATAGAGGCTAAACCCTAGAAGCTAGCCTATGGTTATGATTGTTGTTGTCCTATGAACTAAACCCTCCGATTTATATAGACACCAGAGGGGGCTAGGGTTACACAGAGTCGGTTACAAAGAAAGGAATCTTCACATCCAAATCGCCAAGCTTGCCTTCCACGCAAAGGAGAGTCCCATCCGGACACGGGACGAAGTCTTCTATCCTGTATCTTCACAGTCCAACAGTCCGGCCTTCGCATATAGTCCGGCTGTTCGAGGGCCCCTTAATCCAGGACTCCCTCAGTAGCCCCTAAACCAGGCTTCAATGATGACGAGTCCGGCACGCAAATTGTCTTCGGCATTGCAAGGTGGGTTCTTTCTTCGAATACTTCAAAGTAGATCTTGAACATAAGAATCGTGTCCGGCTCTGCAAAACAAATCCCACATACCACTATAGAGAGTATAACATCCCACGAGTCTAATCTGCTGACATATCATCGTGTGACATCACGCCACGGCCCGGTCTTTATTCGAACCGTTTTTATCCCACCCCTCCGTATTTCGAGGCGCGGTTTCATTGGCACATCTTGTCGAAGCAGAGATCGTGTCCCCTTATCATGGGATTCACAGCAATATGGGCATGGGTAAACCAACCGTGCCATCAGCACGGAGCTTGGGAAATAAGCAAGTTTTAGGGTGAAAGGGGAGGTGCACGATTTTTGCTGCCTTTGTAAAGGGATAAGGATTCCCCTCTTTCACCCACGCCCTCTTCTTCCTCTGCTCATTCATCCTCGAGCTCCAGCCCCCAAGCTCCCAAATCTTCCGCCCAAAGAGCACTCCAATCATGTCTAGATCCGGAGCGCAAGGCAAGTGGATGGCCTTCCCCCTTCAGGAGAAGGATATCAAGAAGCTCCGAGAGGCCAGATACCTGGCCAAGAAGATCGCACACCATCTCCCAGAAGCGGGACAGATCGTCCCAACGCCTGAACCCCACGAGAGGATTGTATTCCTCCCTCACTTCGTCCGTGGGCTGGGGTTTCCCCTCCACCCATTTGTTCACAGCCTCATGTACTATTACGGAATAGATTTCCATGATTTATCCCCAATTCCTTTCTCAACATCTCGACATTCATCATCATGTGTGAAGCCTTCCTCCACATCCCGCCACACTTCGGCTTATGGCTGAGGACCTTCAATGTGAAGCCCAAGGTGGTCGGCGGCGAACACGCCGAGTGCGGAGGAGCCATGGTGAGCAAGATGCCCAATGTCAAATGGCCGTCGGGTAAATTCAACGAGTCCGTGAAAGTTTTGCAACAACAGTGGTTCTATATTATCGAGCCACGTGGCACCAAATGGGTCGCCACCCCTGAGTTTCGATCCGGAGCCCCGCTAAGGCTCATGTCCTGGCCCGAAAAAGGCCTAGCCTAGCCTTCGTCTGACGGGCTGACGATACTCCAAGTGTGTATCAAGAGCATGGAGAACAAGAATATCAAACTTGTCAATGTGGTCCAGGTGATGCTAGTTTGCCGGATCCTTCCCTGCCAACGCTGGACTTGCCATTTATGGGAGTTCGATCCGGCCAAGCACCAAACCTTGCTGGAGTTCTTTGGCATGATGCACGAAGACATCTGGAAGGTGCTATTCAAGCCTGGCAAGTCGTGGCCGGACACCGTCGAGGATCGCGGGCACAAAGCATCCCACCCCGCAAGCTCGGTGAGTCTTTATATGTTTTCGAGATGTATCCTCTATTTCTATACCCTGGGGAAAACATCTAATATTTCCCCAACGATTCTCCAAGGCCTGGACGGAGAAGGCAGAGCGGATCTACTATCTGGACCCGCTGCCTAAAGAGCAAGCCGGCCCACTTCTGATGAAGATGTTGGTCCCGGCGCCATACAAGGCACCGAAGAAGAAGGCCAAGAAGGAGGCCAAGGAGACCAGGGGCGGGCTCCGTCACAAGGGTACTCCGGACGTGGTATCCGAAGACACTGAAGCCCATTCCTCCGCCGAAAAAGACGAGGAAGAGGAGGAGGAGGAAGAGGAAAGCTAGTCTCCCCCCGCAAGGGGGGGAAGAAGAGGACGGCCTCCACACGTTTGGAGGACGAAACGTCTAAGAAGGGGAAATCCTCCCTTCGAGACGAATCCACCGCAGCCACCGACAGCAGCCCGGAGTGGCAGCCTAGGCTCAAGCCCCTGGGCGAGTCGTGAGTACAAAGAAAACCCAGACATCTTCATAGATCCAGTCTCACTTTTCCATAGCATTAATGTACCGAGTCTCATATTCTGCAGTCTGGTCGAGTCCGACATCGGGCGATCTTCGTTAGAAGATTTGCTGGACTCGGATGCGATGAACAGCGGGACTCTCCCGACGGCCTCCTCCCCCAAAGATAGGGACAACACTGAGGTGTCATCCCAAAGGGGTCCAGGCCAGGGCGAAGCTCGGGCGACCATAGAGGCGGCACTGGAGGGCAAAACCCCAGCTATCGGACACATGGGGGAGCAGACCCCCATGGATGCTGAAGGCGGGAGCTATCCTGAATTCGCCCCCCAGCCAGAGACAACTCCGATGACCAATACGGCTCCGAGGTTAGGCCAGCAACCTCCGTTGACAGAAGGTGGTGCGCCTATTCCACCGGCAACCTAGTCCACCCTGAGGTGCCGGATACTTTGTTGGCAGCGCTGCAAAGTGCTTCCATAGTTGAGGAGCACCGTACCCTTATGGGTGCGGTTATTGAGAATGTTCAGTCCGTCAAAAGCGGGCTGACCGAGGCCTGCACTAGCCTTCTAACAGGCTTTGAGGTAAGTAATGAAGTTAAGAGATTGTCATAATATAGATAGTAGCCCCTGATACACTGTTCGGTGCTTCGAAAAGAAAGCCGGACAGAGGATCAAATACATATCACAGGAGACTAACTAGAAAATATCTATGTGAATGATCAGGCCTCGCTTTTGACTGCAACCGCTCATAAAGTGGAGGTCTCCGGACTGAGGCAGAGAGTGGAGCTGGCCGAAAGGGAACTCGGCCAAGTGAAAAAGCAAGTGGAGAATACCCAAGGTATGGGATAACTTTGTTTGTATTTAAATACAAGTGAATAGTTATTTTGACTGGAAAATGTCGTGTTATGTAATAGGAGCGACGATCGAAGTTCAAGCTCTCAAGAAGGCAGTAACCGAGGCCGAGAAAATGGCGGCCAAAGAGCACGCCACTTGTGGAAACCACGAGGCCCAGGTTATTGAAGTTCAACAAGAGCTCCAAGAGGCTATAGGCAAGTGCGAGACCTTGGAACAAAGTATAAAGGATCAAGAGTCTGAACTCACCAAGGCTCGCCAATCCGCATGCGATGCCCGGGCTGAACTTCAAGGCACCCTCCAGGAACTCCAGGAGGCCCGAAAGATCACCGCGGGTAAGGCCTTTGTTATGCAGAGCAAATATGCGAAGGAAAGATTTCGTTTACTGACCCGAATTTGGAGTTCTCCAAGGGTGTTTGCGGATCTGCTGCGTAGCGTGTCTGACGCCGAACAATTCTACCGAGCCGAAGAGGAGAGCTCTGCCAAGAAGCTATTCTGGTCGCAATATCTTGCGCCAGAATACTCAATACCCTTCACCGATCTGCTGAAGCAGCTGGTTGAGCTACATAGGGCGGCTAAACTAGCCCTCAAGGATTTGATTATCTGGCTATGTCCTGCTGAACTGATTCCCAACAGCTACTTCAGACTCGTGAAGCGGTTGGTTAGTGCCTGTCCTAGGCTTGACGCCATCAAGCGGTCGGTCTGCATCGAAGGTGCGTGAATGGCTTTTGCATGCGCCAAGGTGCATTGGGCCAAGATGGATGTTGTGAAGCTGATGACTGAAGGACCGCCCGAAGGAAAGAGCAACGCAAGCCCGAGCTGTATTATGACAGTGTCCTGAAGGGATCCTGCCTTGTGGCGGAGCAGTGTTCCAAGGATATTATATTCCCATGAATGTATTAATGTTGCCCTATGCTGTAATATGAAACAAGATCATGATGTGAAATAATGCTTGTTATTCGAACTATTACCTCCTGTGCGGCCGTTTTTTAAAATTAATGCTGAGAGTTGGCCAGTCGTCGGCTTCTGCCCCCATGTAGGAAGTACGGGGGTGTTCGGGATAAATCTAAACACTCTTTACTCCAGAGTTTTGGTCCTTAAAGGAGGTGTTTAGCGCGACAAACTAGGCAATCGGACTATAAGGCCTTATCATCCTCACTTAGCCATAGGAGTTTGACCAAATAAAAGTAGGCGCAGCCCCTAGTGTTCGGAAGACCGGACTTGGGGCTTTATAAGGCACCTGATCGGATAAAAATTGATCCGTCGCACGATGCATTAGTTATCGCACAATGCGCAAGAAATCGTTAAGGATTTTGTGACCTCTCGAACAGCTGACCAGCTCTCGCCGCATCATGACAGTCAGTTTTCGGCTTTCTCTACTGAGGTGCTCGTCCGAAAGAACCGGGACACAATCGTAGTAGTTCTCCCTTTACTACCCTAGCCGATATAGCGGAACGTAGGGTAGCAAGCACAGGAGCCGGGCAACCCAACTGTTGACCAAAGACATGATTCAGAGCCAATGCATATATTGTTATAAGTTCGGGGTGCCGAACTGCACTGTAAAAGTGTTCGGACTTTCTTGCCGTGTTATGGGGTACAATGAAGCCCCTGGTGAATTAAGACGTACCAGAATGTACGGGTACGATGAAAAATAAGTACACAAGGAAAAGTCAGGTAATAAGTAGACATTGCCACTTATTTTTCGTTGTAATTTGATTAATACGTCAAAGCATATGTGTACAAGTGGTGCAATAAGTAAATAAGGCTATTTGAACATGCCATGACCAAGAGCGAGCTGCGTGCGGGTATTTAAAACAGGTATGAAGATCGTTAGAAGAGACCACCTGAGTATTCCCTTGTACGTCCTAGCCCCTAGCTTTCTTGGTGTGTCCATCCCGCTACGGGTCCGATGAGCAGGTTTATCAGAAAAGGTCTCGAGAAGAGAAGAAACCTGAAAAGGAAGAAAAAGGGTGAAGGTGTGTGGATCCAGGAGCGGTTGAGGCGCATTATGGACTGCGGTCTAGCTGCACCTCCATCCGTTACCATGGTATTTTAAGTGCATAGTTGTGTACGCGCGGCATGAATTTCACTGCCTTTTTGGGGCTTGGTCGGAGGCCAAATTGCTAGTTGAGCTCTGAACGAGCCGGACGGTCCTGTTGCAGCATAGCTCGGACTCACTTAACATTGTCTGGGGGCCTTATTGCCGAATTGAGTTTTTGCCTAAGAAGGCTATTCTGTACCTCTGCTACGAGGGCCACGGTGTGCTCCTCAGTACGGAGGGAGTGCTCCGTATTTCCATTGACTGTTATGACACCACGAGGACCGGGCATCTTGAGCATAAGATATTGTAGGATCAGAAGTATGTCTAGAGGGGGGGTGATTAGACTACTTGACCAAATAAGAACTTATCCTTTTCCCAAATTTAGTCTTTGGCAGATTTTAGCTATCTTAGCACAAGTCAAGCAATCTTCACACAATTACAGCAAGCATGCAAAGAGTATATGAGCAGCGGAAAGTAAAGCATGCAACTGGCAAGAATGTAAAGGTGAAGGGTTTGGAGAATTCAAACGCAATTGGAGACACGGATGTTTTTGTCCTGGTTCCGATAGGTGGTGCTATCGTACATCCACGTTGATGGAGACTTCAACCCATTAAGGGTAACGGTTGCGCGAGTCCACGGAGGGCTCCACCCACGAAGGGTCCACGAAGAAGCAACCTTGTCTATCCCACCATGGCTGTCGCCCATGAAGGACTTTCCTCACTAGCGGTAGATCTTCACGAAGTAGGCGATCTCCTTGCCCTTACAAACTCCTTAGTTCAACTCCACAATCTTGTCAGAGGCTCCCAAGTGACACCTAGCCAATCTAGGAGACACCAGTCTCCAAGAAGTAACAAATGGTGTGTTGATGATGAACTCCTTGCTCTTGTGCTTCAAATGATAGTCTCCCCAACACTCAACTCTCTCTCACATGATTTGGATTTGGTGGAAAAAAGATTTGAGTGGAAAGCAACTTGGGGAAGGCTATAGATCAAGATTCATATGGTAGGAATGGAATATCTTGGCCTCAACACATGAGTAGGTGGTTCTCTCTCAGAAATGGTAAGTTGGAAGTGTAGGTTCGTTCTGATGGCTCTCTCCATGAATGAAGAGGAGGTGGACGGGTATATATAGCCTCCACACAAAATCTAACCGTTACACACAGTTTACCAAACTCGATGGGACCGAATCAACAAACTCGGTCAGACCGATTCAGTAAACCTAGTGACCATTAGTGACTTCAGTGGGACCGACATGCAACTCGGTAGGACCGATATGGTTAGGGTTAGGGCATAACGTAATCTCGGTGAGACCAATTACATAAACTCGGTGAGACCGATTTTGGTAATAAGCTAACCAGAGAGTTGGTCAGGTAAACTCGGTGGGACCGGTTCGCTCATTTCGGTGGAACCAAAACATTACGAAAAGGAAACAGAGAGTTCACATTGCAATCTCGGTGGGACCGATCGCTCATCTCAGTGGTACCAAAACGTTATGAAGGGAAACAGAGAGATTACAATCCCATCTCGGTGAGACCGAGATCCCTATCGGTGAGACCAATTTGCCTAGGGTTTGTGGCAGTGGCTATGACATCTAAACTCGGTGGCGCCGGATAGAAAGAATCGGTGGGGCCGAGTTTGACTTTTGGTTTAGGTCATATGTGGATATGATAAAGTAGTTGATGGTTTTTGGAGCGTATCACTAAGCACTGTGGAGCAAGAAACTCATTAAACAGCACCTCATCCCTCCTTGATAGTATTGGCTTTTCCTATAGACTCAATGTGATCTTGGATCACTAAAATGTAAAATGTAGAGTCTTGAGCTTTTGAGCTTGAGCCAATCCTTTTATCCTTAGTATTTTGAGGGATCCACTTTCCTCATCCATGCCATGCCATTCATTGAGCTTTTCCTGAAATGTTCATCTTGGAATGATGTTAGCTCAATGAGCTATATGTTGTTAGGAATTACCAAAACCACCTAGGGATAGTTGCACTTTCAATCTCCCCCTTTTTGGTAATTGATGACAACATATAGATCAAAGCTTAGACAAATAATAATAAGAGTGAAAAAACATCGTCGCTTTGAGAAGTATGTGATAAGCAAGAGCAACCCCTAAATTTGTGCATAGTTGAAGATTTGCTTTGGACTGCAAATGCACAAGGAGTTAGGCTCATGGGTTACTCTTCCATGTCACATACATCTTGGTGGAGTGCTCAAAATAATAAAGATTGAATACATGCACTCATCACCAAGCAAAGTGAATGATCATATAGAGATAAAAGGGATAATGTCATCCAACAAGCATAAATGTAGCATATGATCAAACACATGATCATCATTGTATCACATAGGCAATAAGGTAGCTCAAACAAGCAAAATAAGTCAACCACAAAAAGCAAGAGAGAACAAAAAGCAACACTCTCTCTTGAAGCCTATGATCTATACATTTTTCTCCCTCTTTGGCAACAAGTTACCAAAAAGTTCATAGAAAATGCATAGTACTATATCGTCTCTCAGGCTTGATCTTTAGGTGGTGGTGTAGAGATGGTTCCTTGGACGAAGACTTCAGTTGATGTGGATGGAGCTGGAGGAGTAGGTGCTGGAGCTGGTTGAACTGGACCAGTAGGAGTTGTAGCTGGTGCAGATGTAGTGGCTCTGGTGTCTGTCACTAGCAGTGCAACTGATCCTTGAGCTCCAGGAACTCTAGAAAATGCATCAGTGGTTGTCTTGCCCTTCCTCTCCTGCATATCATCCTGAAGCTGCTCCACAACAGACTGGATCTCGGTAACTTTCACATCTAAGTCATAGAACTTTTGTTCCATGATTCTTTCCAGGCTCTTCTGGTTTTGAGTTAGGGTAGCCAACCCTTTCTCAATCCTCAGTGTGGATGTTATCAAGTAACCAAGCTGGTCCTGTTTGCTCTTCAAAAAGTACTCAGATGCCTCATCAATTGCTGGCATCTTGGCAGCCTTCTCCTTCTTTGCCTTCTCCTTCTTCTCTTGTGCTTGCACTGAAGATGGTTCATTTTCATTCATGACTACTTGGTTGTCCTAAAAGTCTGGATAGATAGCAAAGTGTTCCTTGTCCAACAAGTATGTGCCCGTGCCCATCTTGGAGTTGATCAGCTCCTAGATCTATGGGGCATACCCACAACTTCTCTTCCGGTCTGCTGTTGTCCTCTTGATTGTCTCAACTATGAGGCTCATGACCTTGAACTTTTGTGGCACATCAAATATGTCTAGCAAGTTTATTGCATGGCCTCTGATCATGTTGTGGTCACCTGACTTGGGCAAGAGAGTGTGCCTTAGGATCCAGTTGATCGTTGGCAGTCCTGACAGAAGGAAATGGACAGACCCAAACTTGTGAGTCTCAAGAGCATCATCTAGTATCTCCTTGTACATGTGTGCCATTGAGTTGTGATCCATTTTCTTCTTGGCATAGACATCCAAGTCATCTTCTTTCTCCTTTGGAGCATTGATCATATTTTCCCATTCTTCAATTGTGGACTGGTACCTTGTACCTTCAGACATCCAAACTATTCTGCCATCAGGATAAAAGTGAGTTGTGGAGTAGAATTGCATTATGAGCTCATCATTCCACTTTGTGAACTTCTGTCCAACAAAGTCATCAACTCCACAACCCGTGAAGCTGTCAAACACACCTGGGTAGTGTTCCTCGTTCTCTTTCATGTATTTCCAGTCCACCCACCTCATGTCACAAACAATTGGTTTCTTGTCCAGCAGCACGGTCTCATAGAAATCCTGATGTTCCTTAGTGTGGAACCTGTAGTCAACAGTAGTCCTTCTCCTTATTGCATAAGGATCAGACATCCTCCACTGTCTGAGTCTAGCATCCTTCCTCAGCTTCATGTTCTCAGCCACAGGATGAGCATCATTGTGGTCTGGAATCTTTGGCTTCAACTTTCTCAAGATATGATCTTCATCATCTTCCTCTTCAGCAACAACTTTAGGCACTGGGGCCTTGTTCTTCTCAGCAGCTGGTATGTTCTTGGTATTCCTCTTAGGTGCAGTCTTGAGCTTGGAGGCAGCTTTGGGTGCTTCTTTGGGCTTTGATGATGCAGCCCCTGACCTAATAGCATCACCCATAAGCTTTTGTGCCTTGGGTGCTGGAGCAGCAGCCTCTTCTTCCTCTTCCTCTTCCATCATGGAAGGCTGTCCAACAACTCTGGCCATGGTCTTCTTGACCCTTTCCTTCCTCTTCTTCCCTTCTGCAGCAGCCTCTTTGGGATCAGATTTCTCAGGAACTTGAGTTGATGCTCTGACTTTCAGCATAGGTGTCCTCTTGGCAGGGACCTTCCTGTTTAGTCCAGGCTTGGTGGCTACAGTTGTGCCAAATTCTTTCTTGAGCACTTTCTTCTTGGAAGTGGCCTCATCCTCCACTGCCACATAGTCTTCATCCTCAGAGTCTGAAGTTCTCTTCTTTCTGGCCCTGGTGGCAGCTTTGGGCAAGTTGCTTGGGGTGCTCCTGCTGCCTTCATCTGAGGTGCTAGAGGGACTAGTGCCCTCACTCATGTGAATCTGCTCCTCTGGCTGGTTCTGGCTGTCACTTTGATCAGACATACTGCAAACACTAACTGGTGACCCTGTGAATAGATCTAGATGAGATAGAATGGATAAGCATCACAAAATACAGAGGTTTTTGCAAAAGAATGATTCAAAAACTTAGTTTTAGTTTTCAACAGAAAGCATTTCGGATCAACTGATTTGTGAACTCGGTGATACCGAAGCAGCTTTTGGAACCTAAACTAGTGAGCTCGGTCAGACCGAGTCACAGTTCGGTGGCACCGAGACTGCTAGGGTTTCACAAAGTCCTGAACTCGGTCACATCGATTTGCAATTCTCGGTCAGATCGAGAATCACTTGTGCAATGGCCTCAGCCGAATTGGTGGAACCGAGTTCTACAACTCAGTGGGTCCAAGATGGTTTCGGCGGAAACCTAACCCTAAATTTCCAATTCACTTCTAATCTATGGATTGTTTTGACTGGATAGAATCATTTGAATCGTGGCAAGAATCATGATGAACACAATGTGCTAGGAATCGGACGGGGATAGCACTTTGATCAAGTCCATACCGTAGCTTGGCGATGAACTCGCTACGGCGGCAACGGCGGGGTTGAATTCCGTTGACGGTGGCGGAGACGAGCAACAGGAGGCGGCTGGCGACGAGGACGACGATCCGGAGACCCTGGAGGCAGAGCGAACTATGCGCGGGCGAAGGGGTTTGGAGAAAGTTTCCAAAAAAATTTCCGTGAGTATATATAGCCTGACCCTGACGGTGTGACCGAGTGGAACAACTCGGTGGCACCGAGATGCATAACTGTTGAGAGTTACTGCAACTCGGTGAGACCGAAAAGTTCAGATTGATTGCACCGAGATTGAAAACCTAGATTGACTTAGTGATCTCGGTATGACCGAAATGGAAGAATCAGTCAGACTGAAACGCACAAAGAAGTTTTGGAAGTTTAAGTCTATGACGAATCAGGGACTCCGAGTGCTCCTCACACAGAGTGGTTCGAATCTGACTTGATCAAATTTTGTGATGTAGCATGAATAGAGTTTGAGACAAGAAAATCATAGATAGCTAGAGAAGGTTCTTAGTCATTCTTGTTCATCCACTTGGCAAAAGAAAAAGAAGCCAATCAATCAAAGCAACAAGTGGATGTCCTCGAATGAGATAAATATGCAACCAACATGCTCACACAATAAAATGGCAAATGAAATATGTGGCAAAGCATGCACAACCAATTCTAGCACCTATCAAACAATTGGCGATGACTAGGTCATCTATATATGAGTATATTGACTTAGGAGTCAAATGAGAACATTTGATCATAGGTCATACTCATCGTTTAAGCTCAAGTGGGGTTACCACTTTTACATAATGCATTGATGTGTTCACACCATTAGAGTTGCTTTGACTCAATTCTTAGAGTTAAGCTCCCCCTAGATGTGAGATCCCCCCTTAGAGGGATGAACTAACCTTGGGTTTTGTCGATGATGACTTCATGTAGGTATTGAAGATGTGGATGCTCAATGTTGATGAAGATCATTCGGAGCAATCCTTTGGAGTGAGTTGCACTTTCAATACCTACACGGGTTAGTCCCACAAGGAACAAACAAGTATATCCACAGACATAGAGTGACGCACACATAAGATGATGTCCATGAAAGCATTAGGTTACCTTGTCCCTTGTCTTACCAATAAGAGGGTTTGTGACTCCTTGTACTAGTGCAAGATGTGGAAGTTGATTGCACTTGTCCTTGCCAAAATGATATGAGTGTAGAATGTTGGCGGAGTCACCCTCAAGAACTCTCTAGTTCTTCTTCTTCGGGATCCACATCATCTTGATGGGAATCCTTGGAGTTGTATTCGTACTTGATGAAGTAGAGCTTGACGTAGTCTTGGGAATCCACTTGACCAAGGCCTTAGGAGCTTCTTCAAATGCATCAATCTCCTCTTGAAGCTTGTCCTTGCCTTTTTGCTTGTGGTCTTGTGGTGGAAGATGATCTTGAGCTTGTGTCCCCTTGAAGGAAGTAGGATCATACTTCTCTTGTTGAGGAACAAACTTTGTCTTGGGATATTGATCTTCTTCCCACTCAACTCCATTGGCATTGAACTTTCGTTCAAAACCAACACCTTGGTTCTTCCGGTGCCTTCCTTGCTTGCGTACAACTTCCTCGAATTGCTTACTCCCGGCAAGGCTCTTGTAAACACCTTTCTCTATAATTCCCTTCAATAAGCTATTTTCTTGCTCAAGTGTAACTTGGCTAAGAGAATCATTAGTGGAATCAAGAGAACTACTAGAAGCAACAATATTGGATTTAGCATGATTATTATTACTACTAGAGGAAGAATCCTTCTTGTTTTTGTTAATGGACTTGACTTGAGGCATGTAAGTAGATAAGAGTAAATGCTTGGCAATGTAAGAAGAACTTTTCTTACAGAGATCGTCATTGATTGCCTTTAAGAACTCATGCTCTTGCTCAAGGTTGAGCTTTTCAAAGCGTAATTTCTCATGAGTCCCTAAAAGTTCTTGATGATCTTCTAAGATAGTTTCATGAGCCAACTTAAGAGTGTTTAGTTCTTTAGTAAGAAGCTCAATCTTCTCCTTATCATTGTCATTTGTTTTATCTTGATTAGCATGATTAATTGATGTTTCATCATAGTATTCATCACTAGAGTTGTCAACAAGTAAATCATCATCACCTAACAAGTCATCTTCATCACTATTGAAATCAACATACTCAGGGTGTGTTACCTTAGGGCCTTTAGCCATGAAGCACCTTCCAAGTCCTTCATTTGGTGAATCAAATATGTCGTAGGAATTGGTTGACACAAGTGCTAGACCGGCAACACCTTCATCTTGAGTATGTTCGGAGTCGGAATGATAGCTTCTCTCGGAGTGGTTGTCGGAGTCAGAGTCGGATACCCACTCACCAACATGAGCTTGATGTCTTCGTTTTGTGTAGCTCCTTGATGACTTGTCCTTCCTTTCCGAATCCTTGCTTCTCCGGGATGTTCTTCATTCATAACGATCATCTCTACTCCTTCTCTCTCTTGGTGGTGATTCTTCTCTTCTACTTCTCCTCTTGGGTGATTCTTCTCTTCTTTTGTGGGGTGTCGTACACTCATTGGAATAGTGTCCGGGTCTCCCACAATTGTAGCAATTGTGCTCTTGACTGGAAGATCTTTTGTCATTGTAGGACCTTGACTTGGAGCTTCTCTCTTTGCTTCTACTCTTGTAGAATTTGTTGAAGTTCTTCACCGTTAAGCTCAATTCTTCATTGAAGGTTTGTTTCTCACTTGATGATGTAGGGGCTACACATGAGGCTTTGTAAGCACCACTTGACTTGTTGTGAAGTTCCTCCTTATCCTTGAGTGACATCTCATGAGCAACAATTCTTCCAATGACCTCTGTTGGCTTGAGATTCTTGTAGTTGGGCATCATTTGGATCAATGTGCACACGGTATCATATTTTCCATGCAATGCTCTTAGGATCTTCTTGATGATGAATTTGTCGGTCATCTCTTCACTTCCTAAGACCGCAATCTCATTTGTGATAAGAGCAAGCCTAGAGTACATTTCAGTGACACCTTCACCATCCTTCATTTTGAAACTGTTAAGTTGACTTTGGAGCACATCCAACTTGGATTCCTTGACAGAGTCGGTACCTTCATGTATACCAATCGAAGTATCCCAAATTTCCTTTGCATTCTCAAGACGGCTGATTTTGTTGAATTCTTCGGGGCACAATCCGTTGAAGAGGATATCACAAGCTTGAGCGTTGTATTGCAGCATCTTCAACTCTTCCGCGCTAGCTTCATGGTTTGGTTCTCTCCCATCAAAGAATTCACCTTGCAAGCCAATACACACAATATCCCAAATGGCGGGGTTATGTCCGAGAATATGCATTCTCATCTTATGCTTCCAACTAGCAAAATTCGTACCATCAAAGTAAGGACCTCTACGGTGATAATTTCCCTCGCTAGACGCCATACTCTCCTAGGTTGTGAAACCAAGGCTATGACCACCAAAAGCTATGGAAATCAAAGCAAATGGAGATCAAAGCTCTGATACCACTTGTAGGATCGGAAGTATGTCTAGAGGGGGGTGATTAGACTACTTGACCAAATAAAAACTTATCCTTTTGACAATTTTAGTCTTTGGCAGATTATAGCTATCTTAGCACAAGTCAAGCAATCTTCACACTATTCAAGCAAGCATGCAAAGAGTATATGAGCAGCGGAAAGTAAAGCAAGCAACTTGCAAGAATGTAAAGGGGAAGGGTTTGGAGAATTCAAACGCAATTGGAGACACGGATGTTTTTGTCATGGTTCCGATAGGTGGTGCTATCGTACATCCACGTTGATGGAGACTTCAACCCACAAACGGTAACGGTTGCGCGAGTCCACGAAGGGCTCCACCCACGAAGGGTCCACGAAGAAGCAACCTTGTCTATCCCACCATGGTCGTCGCCCACGAAGTACTTGCCTCACTAGCAGTAGATCTTCACGAAGTAGGCGATCACCTTGCGCTTACAAACTCCTTGGTTCAACTCCACAATCTTGTCGGAGGCTCCCAAGTGACACCTAGCCAATCTAGGAGGCACCACTCTCCAAGAAGTAACAAATGGTGTGTTGATGATGAACTCCTTGCTCTTGTGCTTCAAATTATAGTCTACCCAACACTCAACTCTCTCTCACAGGATTTGGATTTGGTGGAAAGAAGATTTGAGTGGAAAGCAACTTGGGGAAGGCTAGAGATCAAGATTCATATGGTAGGAATGGAATATCTTGGCCTCAACACATGAGTAGGTGGTTCTCTCTCAGAAATGGTAAGTTGGAAGTGTAGGTTCGTTCTGATGGCTCTCTCCACGAATGAAGAGGAGGTGGAGGGGTATATATAGCCTCCACACAAAATCTAACTGTTACACACAATTTACCGAACTTGGTAGGACCGAATCAACAAACTCGGTCAGACCGATTCAGTAAACCTAGTGACCGTTAGTGATTTCGGTGGGACCGACATGCAACTCGGTAGGACCGATATGGTTATGGTTAGGGCATAACGTAATCTCGATGAGACCGATTACACAAACTCGGTGAGACCGATTTTGGTAATAAGCTAACCAGAGAGTTGGTCAGGTAAACTCGGTGGGACCGGTTCGCTCATTTCGGTGGGACCGAAACGTTATGAAAAGGAAACAGAGAGTTTACATTGCAATCTCGATGGGACCGATCGCTCATCTTGGTGGTACCGAAACATTACGAAGGGAAACAGAGAGATTACAATCCCATCTTGCTGAGACCGAGATCCCTGTCGGTGAGACCGATTTGCCTAGGGTTTGTGGCAGTGGCTATGACATCTGAACTCGGCGGCGCCGGATAGAAAGAATCGGTGGGGTCGAGTTTGACTTTTGGTTTAAGTCATATGTGGATATGAGAAAGTAGTTGATGGTTTTTGGAGCGTATCACTAAGCACTGTGGAGCAAGAAACTCATTAAACAACACCTCATCCCTCCTTGATAGTATTGGCTTTTCCTATAGACTCAATGTGATCTTGGATCACTAAAATGTAAAATGTAGAGTCTTGAGCTTTTGAGCTTGAGCCAATCCTTTTATCCTTAGTATTTTGAGGGATCCACTTTCCTCATCCATGCCATGCCATTCATTGAGCTTTTCCTGAAATATTCATCTTGGAATGATGTTAGCTCAATGAGTTATATGTTGTTAGTAATTACGAAAACCACCTAGGGATAGTTGCACTTTCAGATATGCATAGTGCGGCACCGTGTTTAGACGAGAAAATGCAGTTCATTTACGCAGTGCATGATAACCATTGCGGAAGGGGATGATGTCGAAGATTAATTCTTTGCTTTGGAAATTATCTGGGGATCCGAAGACCACTTCCAGTGTGATCGAGCCCGTAAAGAAGGCCTCTACACCTGGTATGACACCTTTAAAGGTGGTTTTTGTGGGCTTGATTGTTGAGGGATCAATACCCATTTTGCGCGTTGTATCCTGATAGAGCAGGTTCAGGATGCTACCGCCATTCATGAGGACGCATGTGAGGTGGAATCCATCGATAATAGGGTCTAGCACCAGTGCGGCTGAACCGCCATGACGGGTACTAGTCGGATGGTCCCTTTGATCAAAGGTGATCGGATAGGAGGACCACGGGTTGTATTTTGTGGCGACTGGCTCCATCGCGTAGACGTCCCTTAGTGCGCGCTTCCGCTCCCTTTTGGGTATATGGGTAGCATATATCATGTTTACCGTTTTCACTTGAGGAGGAAACTTCTTCTGTCCCCGTGGGTTCGGTGGCCGGGGCTCCTCGTCGTCGTTGCTTTGTGATCCCTTTTCTCTGTTTTCGGCGTTTAACTTGTCGGCCTGTTTAACAACCCAACATTCTCTGTCGGTATGATTGGATGGTTTATCGGCGGTGCCGAGGATCTGGCATGGACGATTGAGTATGCAGTCCAAGCTGAACGGGCCCGGGATGTTTCTATTAAATGGCTTTTTCTGTTGACCGGACTTGGAGCCGCTGAATCCGGCATTGACGGCCGCGTCTTCAGAGTTATCTCCATTATTTCACCATTTGGTTTTACTGTGTCGGGGCTTGCCGTTACTGTATCTGGCTTTGGAAGTGCCACACTTACTTGAGGTGCTGTTGCTATGAGCTAACCAGCTATCCTCGCCCGTGCAAAAGCGGTTCATAAGCGTCATAAGGGCTACCATGGACTTTCGCTTCTCTTGACCAAGGTGTCAGGCGAGCCACTCTTCGTGGATGTTATGCTTAAAGGCCGCTAGGGCTTCGGCATCCGGACAGTCGACGATTTGGTTCTTTTTAGTTAAGAACCGAGTCCAGAATTTCCTGGCTGATTCTCCGGGCTGTTGGATTATATGACTTAAGTCATCAGCATCCAGAGGTCAGACATAGGTGCCTTGGAATTTGTCAAGGAATGCGTCTTCCAGGTTCTCCAACTCCCGATAGAGTTTTCAGGCAGGCTGTTCAACCAGTGCCGAGCTGGTCCCTTAAGTTTTAGCGGGAGGTACTTGATGGCATGGAGATCATCGCCACGGGCCTATGGAGAAGGAAGTCCTCGATCCATACCGCGGGGTCTGTTGTTCCATCATATGATTCGATGTTTACGGGTTTGAACCCTTCTGGGAATTCATGTTCCATTACTTTGTCAGTGAAGCATAGGGGGTGTGTGGCGCCTCTGTGTCGGGCTACGTCATGACGTAGCTCGAATGGAGCTGGTCTGCGGTATTCGGCCCGGACATGTGTGTATTTGTTGTATCTGGCGTGGTGGCCGTTGTTGTGCATTGGGGCACACCCCCGCGATCCGTAGATCGATCTGGTCTGGCCTGCTTTATTCTCCAAGTCGTACTGCAGGTCATGTGTGTATCCCCGAGTTGTTGTGTTTTTGTTTGTTCGACGACGTGATGCCGGCTTGTGTTCGGGATGAATTGCCGCTTTGACTCGACCATGTGGTGGTCTGTCAGCCGCATCATACTCTGGTAGTGTTGGCTCCAACGCCTCGTCGTCAAATTGAGGTAGCAATTTGCACTTCGGGTAACTTTTGGTTGGGCGCTCGAGTCCGTATTCCTCAGCTGCCAGGGCCTCGGTCCATCTATCAGTGAGCAGATCTTGGTCAGCTTGAAGCTGTTGCTGCTTCTTCTTCAGGCTCCTTTCCGTGGCTATAAGGCGGCGCTTAAAGCGCTCCTGCTCGACAGGATCCTCTAGCACGATAAATTCTTCGTCACCGAGGCTCACCTCGTCCTCGGAGAGAGGCATGTAGTGGCTGTCCTCCGAGTCGTCCTTCACGGCCTATTCATCGGGGCTAGCTTGCCATCTTCCCGTTCGGCCTATTCGAAACTTGGCTTGCTGGGGTCTTCATTGTCTTTGGCATCGTCCAGAGTGTTGTTCTCTCTTGTGCTGGTATCGCTATTTTTACCATGGCGTGATTTAGAGCGGCGCTGCTAACGTCGGCGCTTAGACTGCTTCTCAGGAAGTTTGTCATCAGTTGCATCTTGTATGTCGTCGCCATTGTCTTCTTTGGGTGGATCCACCATGTATATATCGTATGAGGAGGTGGTTGCCAGCGCCCTGTGGGCGGTGGTTCCTGTTCTTCTCCGGCATCGTTGTCCATATCGTCGATGTCTTCAGAGTCGAAATCAAGCATGTCGGTCAAATCATCGACAGTGGCTATCAAGTGCGTGGTGGGTGGGCAAGGAAGTTCTTCATCACCCGCTTCCCACTCAAGTCGGACATAGTTCGGCCAAGAATCTCCCGACAAGGAGAGGGACTTTAATGAGTTTAACACGGCACCTAGGCCGAGTGTTGGAAGATGTCCGCGGAGCTGAACTCTAAGATCGACGCCCAGTCAGACTCGATGGGTGCGGATTCACGCGGTTCGGAGACTGTAACCGGAGACTAGTCCGAGGCTCCGATGACACATGCCTCGTCGGAGGTCGAATCTGTGTTCGGCTCTACCGCCATCGAGTTCGTGGCTTCCATGGTGGGGTTGAGCCTCCCATCCTCGGATGGTGCGCTCTGCTATGGATCTAGGGCCAGTGCGGCTACAGGTGCAATCTCTCGCGTACCATCTGATGACAGAGTTAGGTCGTGTTCATTGTAGCGGCGGGGAGCGGCTGCCGTAGGCTCGCATCCGTCGAAGATCAAGTCTCCGCGGATGTCGGTGGTGTAGTTCAAGCTTCCAAACCTGACCTGATGGCCAGGGTTAGCCGTCGATCTGCTCCAGATGGCCAAGCAAGTTGGCCCGCAATGCGAAGCTGCCGAATACAAAGATCTGTCCGGAGAGAAAAACTTTACCCTGGACGACGTTGTTGATGATTGAAGGAGCCATCATGCCTTATGGTGACAACACAGTGGAACTCTCAATGAAAGCATCAATGTCGGTGTCAAAACCGGCGGATCTCGGGTAGGGGGTCCCGAACTGTGTGTCTAAGGCTAATGGTAATAGGAAGTGGGGGACACGATGTGTACCCAGGTTAGGGCCCTCTCGATGGAGGTAATACCCTACTTCCTGCTTGATTGATCTTGATGATATGAGTATTACAAGAGTGGATCTACCACGAGATCATAGAGGCTAAACCATAGAAGCTAGCCTATGGTTATGATTGTTGTTGTCCTGCGGACTAAACCCTCTGGTTTATATCACTACTAGGGAAAAGCCTATACACAGAATCTTAGCAGCAGCGCGGCTCAAAAAGGAGCGCTGCTGCTACTTAGTAGTAGGCGTGTGCGGGAAACTCGCTGCTAATAAGTTTTTAGCAGTAGCGCGCTCTATGTAAACCACGCTGCTACAAATATCGACCGGCGGTGTTCACCTAACTCCATTTAGCAGTAGCGCGGTGGTCCGAACCGCGCTACTGCTACGGATATAGTAGCAGCGCGCTTTTACTGAGATCGCTGCTGCTAAATTTCAAATTGGCACACTTTTGTCACTGTTATCAGTAGCGCCGTGGCCCAAAGCACGCTGCTGCTAATTCCTTATCAGTAGCGCGTTTCTGCTCCCGCGCTACTGCTAACCCGCACCAACCCACCACCTTTTCCCCACCCGTCCCTCCCCTCCCCCTCCTCTCTTCCCTTCCCCCTACCTCCCCCACATGCTCCCACTCTCACTCTTCTTCTTCCTCAATACTTCTCCCCCATTACTCTTTCTCTTCTATCCACCTTTCTCTCTCTTCATTACTCCTACCTAACTACACCACCTCCATTAATGCATCTCCTTTCTCTTTTTCCTTTCCCCTCCACTAGTTGAAGTTGTCTCCTCCCAAATTAGGTAGCTAGGTAGATGTAGGATTTAGTTAAGTGACCTATTTGCCCCCTAACTAGATCTATCTTTGTCAAGAAGAGCTTTGTGCACTTTTGATCTCCCTACAACATCATCTCCACCGTGTGCTCGATCTCGATCGAGATAGAGGTGATGAAAATTTCATGCTTTTGCAAAATGGAAATATGTTTATGTGTGTGTGATATGTTTGTGGAAATTGTGTGTGTGGCATGAGTTGACGCCAAATTGTGCTTTTGAGTTGCCTATGTTTTGCCGAAATGCGATTTATTTCCATTTCCGCGAATTCCGGGCAAACTCTAGATCCATATATGTCCTATTTTTAGGGAAGGTCATGCCAAATTTTTGTATGACTTTGATGCATCCATGCATTTTTATAATAAATTTGTTTATTATTACTGTGCAGAGTTGATGATGGTCAGTGGAACGATGGTGGACAGGTGGTTGCGATCGGCGGTGTAGGACATGAAAGAAAATAACCGGACAGAGGTTTTATGTCCGTGTCAAAAATGCAAAGGAATACTTTGGCTCGACCCCCATGACGATGGTCGTGTCGAAGCGCGCCTGCTCATGACTGGTTTCATGGATGGCTATACTCCGTGGATAATCGAAGATGAGGATGACGATGTTGAGGATGCCGACGGGGCAGGCAATGATGACACGGGGCAAGACGAAGAGATGATCGATAATGGCGGTGGGGAAGAGGCCGAACATGGCGGCGGAGAAGGGGCCGGACATGGCGGAGGAGAAGGGGCCGGACATGGCGGCGGAGAGAACGACATGGACTCCACACAGCAGAGTTCGTCGGTACTAAGTTCAATCGTGCGGGACCCTCATGTTCAAGCATTGCTTCGCAAGGAGACGAGTACTGAGAGAGCTGCTTCTAGAGAGGAGGCTAAGCTGGAGCAACTGGTGGTAGACTCGAACACTCCATTGTATGATGGTTGCAATCATGAGGTGACCTGCTTGAGTTGCATGCTCCAACTCCTGAAGACAAAGGCTAAAAACAAATGGACCGACACTAGCCTCGATGAGCATCTCAAGTACCTAAAGGATGTTCTTCCCGCGGGTAATCTATGTCCTACTAGTGTTGATGAGGCCAAGAAGATCGTGTGCCCTCTTGATTTGCCACACGTTAGATACCATGCATGCATCAACGATTCAATAATTTATCGGAAGGAGCATGCGGAAAAAACAAGCTGTCCGGTGTGCAATGCTTCTCGATAGAAGAAGGCCGGGAAGAAATGTCCCTAGAAAGTTGTATGGTACTTACCGATCACTCCTCGTCTCCAGAGATATTTTGTAGATCCCAAGGAAGCAAAGCTAATGCGCTGGCACGCGGAGAGGAAGAAGCCCGACGATGGAGATGATCCGAAGCTGAGACACGTGAAGGATGGAAACCAGTGGAGAGCGTTGAACAGCTTCTATCGGTATTTTGAATGTGATGCAAGGAACATCGTGCTCGGCGCGTGTACCGATGGCATGAATCCGTTTGGCAACTAGAACACAAACCATAGCACATGGCCCGTGTTTGTATGGATGTACAACCTCCCCCCTGGTTGTGCATGAAATCGAAGTACATTCACATGAGCATGCTTATTCAAGGGCCGAAACAACCAGGAAATAATATTAATTTGTATCTGGGGCTACTTCAAGAGGAGTTAGACACGTTATGGAAAACACCGGCCAAGACATGGGACGCCAGCAAAGGTGAGTATTTCAACATGAGAGCCGCGCTGATCACGACAGTGCAGGACTATCTCGGTTACGGATATGTGGCAGGCCAGGTGTGCCATGGATATTGCGGATGCACGCGGTGCATGGATGATACGATGTCTCAGCAGCTAACGTCAAGGAAAGATGGCGGGTCTGGGAAAATCGTGTACATGGGGCATCGAAGATGGCGTGAACAGGACGACCCGTGGAGAAACCGTGGAGATCTATCCAATGGTCACCCTAAGCATCGAGGACCTCCACGTAAGCGGAGCGGTGCCAAAATCGATGAGCTGTTGAAAAACTGGAAGGAGTGCCCCACGCTGGGAAAGACGATGAGAAAGGCCCCGGAGCCGCTGCTGAAGGTATGGAAGACGAGGTCTGTGTTCTAGGAATTGCAGTACTGGCACAAACTCGATACACCTCATTGCCTTGATCAAATGCATATCTGTAAGAGTGTCCTTGAGAGCTTGCTCGCAACACTGATGAACATGCCGGATAAGACCAAGGATGGGCCAAAGGCAAGAAAAGACTTGCAAGATTTGAAAATCAGGGAAGATCTGCACATGCCGCCCCGTAAAATGTCAGACGAGACAGAGACGGAGACAGAGGCATGGGAGAAGAAGGGCAAGAAAATAAAGAAAGAGGATTATTGCCCCCCTTCTTGCTTCACCTTAAGTCAGGCTGAGATCAATGCCTTCTTTAAGTGCCTTACCGGAGTCAAAGTTAGTTCCGGTTACTGTGGCAAGATAAGCAGATATCTAGACACGGACAAGAAAAGGTTCAGCAGGATGAAGTCTCATGACTGTCATGTGATGATGACGCAGATACTACCTGTTGCCCTTAGAGGGATAATGGACAAGCACGTCCGTGACACGCTTATTGGTCTCTGTAACTTTTTCGACGTCATCTCTCGAAAGTCGATCAGTGTGAAGCAGCTCCAAAGGCTACAGGAAGAGATCGTTGTGATACTGAATGAGCTCGAGAGGTACTTCCCGCCCGCGTTCTTTGACGTGATGGTGCATCTCTGTGTCCATATTGTGGATGAAATAATAGACCTGGGGCCGTCATTCCTGCACAACATGATGTCGTTTGAGAGGATGAATGGGATCATCAAAGGATTCGTTCGTAACATGTCCCGTCCGGATGGAAGCATCATCCAGGGCTATTTGGCACAAGAGTGCATCTCTTTCTGTGAGAATTTTCTATATGGCGCAGACCAGCCGCCTGGTGTTAGTGTTGGTTTGCCCGTTAACAAGCACGATGGGAGGCTCGAAGGAGATGGTCACTGCAACGGTCGTAGGGAACTGCACGTGGCATACTCAGATCGATGCAGCGACTTTGACAAAGCAAACTTGGTAGTGCTACAACACCTAGACGAGGTAGATCCTTTTGTGGCACTGCACAAAGAAATTATCGCAAAGAAGTATCGTGACCGGGGGGTATGCAGGACGGACGCCGAAGTTACTAGAGAGCACAACTCCACTTTCCTGCATTGGTTCAAAGAGCATATTATTGCTAATCCCCCGGAGGAGGGCTCTAAGGACGGATTGCTCATATATGCCTTAGCACATGGCCCCTCGCCCAACCTCGTAACCTTTCAGGCATATGATATCAACGGATACACGTTCTACACGGAGGCCAAAGATATGGACAGTGATGATCAGAACTCAGGGGTGACGATGGAATGCATGACCGGCAGCGACAATGGCTCAACTGAACGATTTTATGGAAGGGTCGAGGAGATCTAGGAGCTTGACTACTCTGGACTGCACACCACGACGATGTTCCGTGTCAGATGGGCTAAGAATGTCGAGAGAGAAAGCCAGATTTTCACTACCATGGCTATACCCGACGCCAAGAGCGCTACCGTGAATGCTATCGCAAAAAACGAGCCATGGGTACACGCTAAGCACATGACACAATGCTTCTTCATAACTGACCCGCGCAATCCCAGCCGTGTTGTCGTGAGGAGAGGCAAAAGGAACATCATTGGAATGGATGGAGTCGCCAACGAGGAAGACTATGATCAGTACGGCAACCCAATGAGGGAAGATGACGATGATGATGAAGTATACGTCAAAAGAAGAATCAATACTACATTACCTAAGAAAAATCGTACTCCATGGAAAAGGCAAAGTCACAATGAGGGGCTCAATTATTCTTCGACGAACAAGAAGGGAAAGAAGCTGACTCAAAAACGAAAACGTCAGCACTGAGGAAACTTATGTTATCGGTCAAATGATGTAATATATATATATATGTTCCTATTTTATATACACACTTAGCCATTATTATGCATGGGTCCAATGATGTGTAATATATATGTTCCTATTTTGCATACATATTTAACCGTCAAATGATGCAATATATATCGCCCTCCCTTCGTTCACTGCCCTCGGGAAATAAAAGTGGGATAAAATAAAGGAAAAGAAAAAGGAAAACTGGCAGTAGCGAAGGTAGTAGCAGCGCGTTTTGCCTAAACCGCTACAGCTACTGAAGTTAGTAGTAGCAAATTTCGTATAAAGCGCTACAGCTACTGAAGGTAGTAGCAGCGTGTTTTGTCCAAATGCGCTACTGCTACGTCCACTTAACCCAAAATTCTCACCCGCCCTGCTTCATCCCACCTCCCCCCCCCCCAAATCCCCACTCTCTCTTCCCCCGTCGCACCGCCGCGCCCGACCTGGCCCCGGCGCTCGCCCCCGACTCCG